>NW_028261386.1:76896208-77043708 GCF_051295495.1 Thamnophis sirtalis | reverse complement strand
CCAGTACAGCCAAGGAATATGAGAACCTTATGACCTCACAGTGGTTCTTACTTCCGCCATGATGACATTCTCAAAGTTATCACTAATCTATTGGCTGGGGGCTTGGAGGTCAATAGATTTCAGTGGTTGGCAGATGAGCTGGGCCTAAAAGACAAAATTTTAGCTTTCTGGGCAGTCCCCCCCTCCCATTATTTCATTAAAGTGTAGAATTTTTTTAAACTGATGATGAGGGTGCAAAATAGAAGTGCCTCTGTATAATGTCTCGGTATTTTTGTATGTTGGTCTGATTGATTATAGACCACTATAAAAATAAAGTTAAACTTTGTCCTGGTTTCAGAAAATGTTCAGAAATTAATAATGAGATGGGATAAAAATTCCTTGCTGGGACTTTCTTGTCTGATTCTACAGTATACAGTCACCTTATTTAGTCTAAATTGTACTATTACATTAATATCCTACCTTTCCTCCTGGAGTTCGAGCTCTAGATCAGAGGTGGGCAACTATGGCCTTTTATGACCTGCTGATTTCAACTCCCATGGCTCAGGAATTCTGGGAATTGAAGTCCACAGATCATAAAGTGTTCCGGGTTGTCTACCTCTGCTCTAAATAATATTTTTGCCTCTTATTAATCTCCAAAACAACCCTGTAGAGTAAATTGGCTGAAAGATACCAGGTGAAAGATACCAAACTCACTAGTGAGTTTCCAAGGTAGAGTGGATTTGAACTAAATGTCTCAAATCCTACTGCATTTTGTGGTCCAACTTCAGGAACAAGGAGGAATGCCAGAGCATTTGACACATGTGTTTACAGGTGTTCTGAATGCAACTGCATGCCAAAATTTGAAGATCCTGAATGAAACCCTCACTATGTCAGCATTCCAAATACCATGTAGAATCAAATCAGAATTGAAGGCAAAACTATGCTTAAAGTTCCAATTTAATAAAGCAGGCATGTTGGCACATCTGTGTTAATCCCAATACGGGAAATGACATCAGAATTCCACCCAGTTAAAAGTTCATGATCTTGTCCCCACACCCACAATCCATCACATGGTCCAATCGTCTTCTTCCACGCTGGCGTCCATGCCCAGCTTTTTCCGGTCAGATGTGAAAGTGTGGAGACAAAGAATGACCTTGACTTCTAGCAAAGAATGAAAACAATACATTCCACAATTCTACTCCTTCTAACCCCCCTCCCATTGACTATACTTAAAGAAACAGCATAATAAAATAAGAGAAAGTGTGCCAGACCAAAATTCTAAAAGGAATATAAATGCAGGCCTGACACACTAGCTTAGTTGTTAATAATTGCTATTTTAACCCTTGCCTTCCCATCATATTTTCCAGAACCAATTATTCCTCTTTGTTGCAATATTTAGACATTTTATAGGATAGTGATGATAATTTCAGATAAATGAAATAAAGTCTTCTATAGTATGGACTTAAAATCAGATGTGATATTCAGCAGGTTCTGACCAGTTCTGGAGAACCGGTAGCAGAATTTTTGTAGTAGTTCAGAGATCCAGTAAATACCACCTCTGACTGGCCCCGCCCCCATCTATTCTCTGTCTCCCGAATCCCAGCTGATCAGGAGGGAATGTAGATTTTGAAGTAACCTTCCCCTGGACTGGGGAGGGAATGGAGATTTTACAGTGTCCTTTCCCTGCCATGCCCACCAAGTCAGGCCCACCAAGCCATGCCATGTCCACCCAAGCCACGCCCACAGGACCCTTAGTAAAAAAAATTGAATCCCACCACTGAACTGAAGCATAATCCCCCCCACACACACTCTACTCATTCTAACATGCGATAGAGCCTTAAATGTTTACTGCAGGTCCATCCATCAAAGATATAATTGAAGCCTTTTTGATTTGTGGTCCCCGTGTTGTGAAATTGTCTAAGGAATTCTGTATTCATAAGACATAATTCCTATACTACAAGAGTATATGCTGTTTTATCTGAATCCACTCTTGAGGAGTAATGACTTTCTACCAGATTGTGTATTGATTAATGCCTTATCAACCGTGTAATAGACAGAACAAAGAGCATTTAAGTGTTGCGGATTGAAGTGTGTTTTCGTGTACTCAATAAATAATTCTTAACTAAATTAATGAAGAAACTGAATTTATTGAATAAGGATTCTCCTCTCTTCTCTTCCGTTCCATTCCCTGGCATTACCATGCACAGTAGTATTCTTAGTCTTTCTATGTTTTCAGAAAGACTTGATAGAGGTAGAATCTTCTTTGTGTTCTCTTTGTCATTCTTTTTCTTGTACCATAGATATAGAAAACACACACTTATTTGTATAGCCATTTCCTATTCGTAGGAGAAATTAATCCAACTTCAGAGGCCACACATGATGAAATGGTTCAGGTAAAGAGTGCTAGTTTTTTCCCCAGCAAAACAATATGAATCGTCCATGTTATATGTAGTTTTCATTTTTATGTGTACTTTTTGATCATGCTTTTTGAAGGCTTTTGCCCCCTAATAGAGTTCCTCTTACAAATATAAAATCTTAAAATCCCATTTTTTTAAAAATATGAGCTTATTCTCCTAAAGGCCTTAGGTAATAAATAAGTTAGAGATAGCAAACGGTAAATGTATCTGTAATATGCATTTTTTGGGAAGAAAAAGTTCCATAGATATGTCTTTATATATTCTTTTCATTTCGGAAGTCCAAATTCCTTTGTGACCAGCTGTAGCTAACTGGTGTTTACAGTGTCTGTGCTTTCTTTCTCGCTCAAAGCTCTCTCAAGCAACTTATACATGGGTTCTGTGTCTTTCTCTTTTTGCCGATTTCCAACGAAGAAATAGACCAAAGGGCTGATACAGGTCTTGATGGCTACAAACAGCATAGTGAGTTGATATATAATTGTGCTACGAAATATGCTAATCCAAAAGCTTAAGAAATTAAGAATTTGAAATGTAAAAATACAAATAAGAGAAAGGACAACCATAATTATGAGGGTGATATCAAGTCTTGATTCCATCCTTTGCTTTGCTCTTCTGATAAAAAGGTTCAAAGCAGAAAAGGACATGATGGGAAACAAAAACACAAGGTGAACAATACCTTCAAATATTAGTGCCCCGTAACATAAAGGAGAGTCTGAAGAGTTGATTGAAAACAATTGTCGGTAGCAGGAAATATATATTATCAGGGCCACTAGGAAGGACCAGAACCATATTATGCCGCACACATTAATGGTGGAAACCTTTGGACGGTACTTTTGATAATAGAGTGGGAAAGAGACCTTGAAATACCTTTCAAAGCATATAAAAGTTAATAAAAAAATGCTGGCCTTGCTTGAAAATGAATACATAAGCTCCATTGAACGTGAAAAATGATAATTGAGAATCAGTGAAGTCAGAAATAAAGAAAACACTATAACATAGTAAGCAGCCACAATAAAATCGGCTACAATCATATTGAGAAAATAAGTTATGAATGTTGTCTTCTTCACTTTGCTGCAGAGAAGCCAAAAGACAGTTGCATTCCCAACCAATCCACAGAAACAGATTGGAATGGATAAGGCTGCCATCATTTCTAGGAAAAAACTTTTGCTTCCAATCTGTAGCCAATTATTTAGCCCTGTGCGATTTGTTTTCATTGTAATAGTGTGGAAAGATAAGGTCATTGCTTCCTTCATCTTGCCAATGTCAGTGTTCAATAATTATTCTCAATCTGTCAAAATTAAACACAATTCTCATTATTAAGCCTTCCACATATTTTACAGAAGTAAGAAACACTAAAAAGTATCCCTTGTCTGACAACGATACTAGTGTTATCATTGTGTTTCTTTCACACAAATTTTTTTCTAAGGCAAGAACTTCTAAACTGGAATGCTGACATACAGTCTATTTTCTGGGAGTCAGAAAATATGTTTATATGGATATTTTAATAGGACCTACGGCAGGGGTGTCAAGCTCAATTTCATTGAGGACCGCATCAGAGTCATTTTTCACCTTGGGGGTGGGCACGGCCAGCTTGACGTCACTTGTGTCCGGAATACCTGTGTTGGCCCGGGTGGGGCTGGAGGGATTCATTTTCATTGGCAGAGGGCTGCAGGAGGATGTTGTGGCTGAAAATGAGGCCTGGGGGGGATATGTGTGCCCCCCCCCAAGCTCTGTTTTCACTGGCAGAGGACTGCAGGAGACTGTCACGGCCAAACATGGAGCCTGGTGGGGGGGCACGTGCAGCCCGCCTGAGCTCCATTTTTGCTGGAAGAGGCACTGCGTGCCAGTCCTTCGCTGTTTCCAGTCTTGTGGGCCAGTTCTAAGCACTTGAGTTTGACATCCCTGACCTAGGGTGTTATTTTCTCTTCTGGAAATGTCCTTCGGTTTACCCATTGCAACACTGTTAATAGCATAATGGTTTCACTAGAATTGTCCTTTGTCAAACCTATTTCCCAAAAACCTACTTCCAACTATGTGCAGAATGATACAAGAATCAGATTTAGTGATAACTGGATTGATATGGTCCATTGTCCATTTATTGTTAATTTCTCCTTAAAGAGAGGAGATGCTAACATCTTTAAAGTATTGCCTCATTTATTTATGTTATTCCCAACTAACATTTTGAGATTGAGACCCAATTAATATTTAGTTAAAGGGAACCTTGCACAAAAACCAGCCCTTTGGGGCATCACATTACCCAGGGCAAGCATTTATATTGAAAAAACAGCCGTCCTCAGGAAACAAATGGCTATATGAGAATGTTTACATTTAGGCACAGCAACCCCTACTTCAGGAGAACAGAGCCAGAATTCAATAGGACCTTGCACTGTATCTTGTGTTAAGCTGGAAGGAATTGTAAGGCCCTGATGGGAACAAGGATCCAAGACATGGAAGAGGAAACAGTGGCCTCCAGATTCAAACTGTGAGGCGAGAAAAAGGCAGAATGATTCTGGAAATTCTGGAGTTTCTGGAGGAGAGACTATTCTACAGGGAATGTACTTCCTTTGCCATCTCTTCTGTCAAGTTAGCCATTTGTTTCTGCACCTTGGAGACCCCCACATCCGTCATTGCAAACCAGACTTGCTTTTGGAAAGAGGTCGGAAGGGACAGATATGCATATTATAGTTACTGATTTGGTGTTCTCAGGAGAAAAGTAAAACATAAAAAAATAAAACAACATATTACTGCAACTGGTCTACATGGTGTGACCCTTGTATTCTGAGTATTCAGAAGCTACAACTGTACAGAATACAGCGGCACAGACAGTTCTGGATGTCGTTAAAGTGGTACATGTAACAGCCGCTATTATGTGAGCTGCACTGCTTTATTTCCAAGTCCAATTCAAGGTGTTGATTATCATGTTTAAAGCCCTTCATGGTACGGGGCCAGGTTATTTAAGGAACTGTGGGATTGGTTTGCCCTACTCACTCCATCAGATGAGCCCTTCACTGGACTCCTATTGGCCAGGGAATTTCAGCTAGCAGGGTCAAGGAGAAAAGCCATCTCTGCTGTAACCCATGACCTCTGAAACATCTTCCCACTGGAGGTGAGATCCGCCTCCACCCTTTTGGCCTTCTGGAAGGTCCTTAAACATGGCTTTGCAGGTTAGCTTGAGTCCCTAGTGGGATTGCGGTATACCTGAGGTTTTTGGTTGAGTGAGAGTCAAAAGGTCTGCCCTGTACCATTCATGCTATTAGTCTTCAACCTTTATTTTACTGTTGTTAATTTTAATGCTTTTAATGTTTTTGTATTTATGATTTTATGCCATTGTAAGCTGCCTAGAGCAGCAGTCCCCAATCTTCCCAGCAACATAGACTTGTAGTGACTGTGGGGTGTAACAGAGGTGGTATTCAGCAGGTTCTGACCAGTTCTGGAGAACCCGTAGTGGAAATTTTGACCTTCTGTGGACTGTTGCTGGGTTTTAACCACTTTAGCCATCTTAATCGTTAAGAAATACCTGCAAAACTCCTAACACCACGCAAACTGCTCTTGCTAATTGTATCTGGAATGTTTGTGGAATGTATGTGAAATGTATGTCTGAGTGGCCCACGTTTTTAATTTATTGTTTTTATTGTATCTCTGTTTATTAATATTAGTGGGGTATGCATGTGGAGAATGTTAGATATGTATGAGGGGATTGAGAGTGCGGCCTGGTGCCCCCTCCACTGAGTGCAGAAGCAGAAGTGGATGGGGGCCCAGTTCCGCCTCTCGTCCCAGAATGGGTGGTTTGAATGGCCTGCCAGAGAGAACGGAAGCCATGGGAGGGGAAGTGGGGCCTATGGGTGTGGGGATGAGCCAGTGCATTCCGGTTATAGTTGGGAGAGGCAGGTTTGACGGGAGTTATAGGGCTAGCCATTACTGGGGAAGGAGGGTTCGCTACATCACAGCGATTCCCCCGTTCCGGCCCTGTTAGCTCCATTCCAGGACCAGATGGTGAGAGTTGTCAGGGCCCTGGTCTCAGGCTGCTGTTGCTAAATGCCAGGTCTGTGGTTCATAAAGCTCCCCTGGTCCGAGACCTAATATTAGACGAGGGGGCAGACCTGGCATATATTACTGAAACCTGGCTGGGCCATGAGGGAGGAGTCCCCCTCACTGAAATGTGCCCAGAAGGGTTTTGGATGCTCCACCAATCGCGACACCAGAGAAAGGGGTGGGGGAATGGCAGTCATCATCCGAGAGTCTTTAGCTCCTCGCAGGATCCCTGCTCCGGAGATTGTTGGGTGTGAGTCCCTTCTGGTGAAGTTGGACCTTGGGGGTCAAGTGGGGTTGTTACTAATGTACCTACCTCCCAACTGCGTTACAACAGCCCTACCTGTGCTCCTCGAGTCAGTAGCTGAGCTGGTGGTTGAGTTCCCAAGGCTTATTGTGCTGGGGGATTTCAACCTGCCGTCGCTCGGCGAACGCTCTGACGGAGCACGGGAGTTCATGGCTTCCATGACAGCCATGGACTTGACCCAAGTAATTCAAGGTCCGACTCATACAGGGGGTCACACGCTCAACCTTGTGTTTCTTTCAGGGCAGTGGAGATGTGATCTTGGTTTGAGGGGCATTAAGATCTTGCCCCTGTCATGGTCAGATCACTTCCTGGTGAGGCTTGACTTTCGGAAACCAATCCCCCACTGTAGGGAGGTGGAACCGATTAGGTGGTTCTGTCTCAGGCGCCTGATGGACCCTATGGGATTTCAGACGGCACTTGGGGAGATACCTGACTCTCTGGCCCGCAGTCCGGCGGAGTCCTTGGTCGCTGCTTGGAATATAGCGGCGGTGGAGGCTCTAAACCGGATTGCGCCTTTATGGCCTCTCTGCAGCACTGGATCCAGGAGGGCTCCTTGGTTTACCGAGGAACTCCGGGAGATGAAGCGCCAAAAGAGATGCCTAGAGCAACGATGGAGGGCTAGTAACTCTGAATCTGACCGAAGACAATTAAGAGCCTTTGTTAGGCCTTATCTAGTGGCGATATGGGTGGCAAAATGTGCGCATTTTTCCGCTCTTATCGCATCTGCAGAATTGCACCTGGCCGCCCTGTTTAGGATAGCCCGCTCCCTCTTAAAAGGGAGGGATGCGGACGAACCTCTACAGGGTAGAGCTGAGGAATTTGCCCAGTTTCTGTCAGATAAAATCGCTCGGATTCGGACGGACCTGGACTCCACTTGGACGGTACCAGCCGAGGTGCCGGGGGAAGTTTCTGATTGGATTTTATGGAGCGAGTTTCAACTTGTCGTTCCTGAGGAAGTGGACAAGGCCATAGGAGTGGTGAGTGCCTCCACCTGTTTACTGGATCCGTGTCCCTCCTGGCTGGTCTCGACCAGCAGGGAGGTGATACGTGGCTGGCTCCAGGGGATTATTAACATCTCTCTTCAGGAGGGATCCTTCCCGCACCCCCTAAAGGATGCGGTGGTGAGACCCCTCCTCAAGAAACCTTTCCTGGATCCGGCCATTTTGAACAACTATCGTCCAGTCTCCAACCTCCCATTCGTGGGGAAGGTTGTTGAGAAGGTGGTGGCCTTTCAACTCCGACGGACCTTGGATGAAACAGATTATCTGGATCCCTTTCAGTCGGGTTTCAGGCCTGGTTACGGCACCGAAACTGCTTTGGTCGTGCTGACCGATGATCTCTGGCAGGCCAGGGATAGAGGTCACTCCTCTATCCTAGTGCTTCTTGACCTCTCAGCAGCCTTCGATACCATCGACCATGGTATCCTTCTGCGACGGTTGCGAGAGGTGGGAGTGGGAGGCACCGTCCTAAGGTGGTTCTCCTCCTACCTCTCGGATAGGTCCCAGTCGGTGTTGGTTGGGGGACACAGATAGACCCCTAGGCCCCTCAAATATGGGGTGCCACAGGGTTCGGTCCTGTCCCCCCTCCTGTTCAATATCTACATGAAGCCGCTGGGTGAGATCATACATTGGCACGGGATTAAATATCACCAATATGCGGACAATACACAATTGTATCTGTCCGCCCCGTGCCAACTCAGTGAAGCAGTTGAAGTGATGTGCCAGTGCCTGAAGGCTGTCAGGGTCTGGATGGGAGTGAACAAGCTTGCACTCAATCCAGACAAGACCGAGTGGCTATTGATGTTGGCTCCCAAGGATGGTCCTGACATTCCACCCCTTAGCCTGGGGGGTGAAATTATTCACTCCTCGGAGAGGGCCCACAATCTGGGTGTCCTCCTGGATCCACAGCTGATGTTAGAACACGATTTGTCGGCTGTGACCAGGGGGGCCTTTGCCCAGGTTCGCCTGGTGTACCAGTTGCGGTCCTATCTGGACCAGGAAGCACTTCGAATGGTCACCCAAGCCCTCGTCACCTCAAGACTGGATTACTGTAATGCACTCTACATGGGGCTGCCCCTGAAGAGTGTCTGAAGACTACATCTGGTCCAGAATGCAGCCACGCGAGCGATAATGGGTGTACCTAGGTACACCCATGTTACAACTATCCTCCGCGAGCTGCACTGGCTTCCCATTGGTTTCTGGACCCGCTTCAAGGTGCTAGTTGTTACTTTTAAAGCCCTACATGGTATTGGACCTGGCTACCTGAGAGACCGCCTCCTGCCATTCACCTCCCAACGACCAATAATATCACACAGTTTGGGCCTCCTCCAGGTGCCATCAACCGGACAATGCCGGCTGGCAGCTCCCCGTGGGAGGGCCTTCTCTGTAGCTGCACCGGCCTTGTGGAACGAGCTACCTGCAGAGATCCGGACCCCCACCACTTTCACGGCCTTCCATAAAGCGACCAAGAGCTGGCTGTTCTGGCAGGCCTGGGCCTGTTGATTAATTTCCAGCCCCACTTGATGGAATGGATGTTGTATTGATTTTAATTCTGTATTTTTAAATATTTTAAATGCTTTTATTTGTTGTGAGCCGCCCAGAGTCCCTAGGGAATGGGCGGCATACAAATCCTATTAAAGTTTAAAAGTTTAAAGTTTAAAGTAGTGGAAATTTTGAGTAGTTTGGACAACTGGTAAATACCACCTCTGACTGGCCCTGCCTCCCATCTATTCTCTGCCTCCCGAGTCCCAGCTTCTCAGGAGGGAATGGAGATTTTGCATTATCTTTCCCCTGCCATGCCCACCAAGCCATGTCAAACCCACCAAGCCACACCATGCCCACTAAACCATGCCCACAGAACTGGTAGCAAAAATATTGAATCCCACCACTGGGGTAGAGGGGAGGGGATGGTTTCTCACACACAACCTATTCCCATGGACAAATGGAACATTATTTGCTCGCCTGCTGCTTGCACTTACCGGTTCCCAATGTGCTACAGACTGGTACGGGGTTGGGTACCTCTGGCCTAGAGTCACTTTGGTTAATGAGGCAGGGTGGCAGGGTGGCATAAAAATTTAATAAATAAATAAATAAATAAATAAATAAATAAATAAATAAATAAATAAATAAAATGACTAATTCTCCAGAAGGATGAACTTGGCAACATCCCAGGATACCTGCTGAAGGTAGCCATTGTTTGAATTACCTCCATGAATCATCTCCTTTCTTCTTCTTCTTTTCAACTCTGCTTCTATCTTCCATATATTCTTCTCAGAAGCTTGATACCCCATAAGGTCTGGACAGCTTTGGTTCCAGTACAGCCAAGGAATATGAGAACCTTATGACCTCACAGTGGTTCTTACTTCCGCTATGATGATATTCCCAAAGTTATCACTAATCTATTGGCTGGGGGCTTGGAGGTCAATAGATTTCAGCGGTTGGCAGATGAGCTGGGCCTAAAAGACAAAATTTTAGCTTTCTGGACAGTCCCCCCCTCCCATTATTTCATTAAAGTGTAGAATTTTTTTTAACTGATGATGAGGGTGCAAAATAGAAGTGCCTCTGTATAATGTCTCGGTATTTTTGTATGTTGGTCTGATTGATTAAAGACCACTATAAAAACAAAGTTAAACTTTGTCCTGGTTTCAGAAAATGTTCAGAAATTAATAATGAGATGGGATGAAAATTGCTTGCTGGGACTTTCTTGTCTGATTCTACAATATATAGTCACCTTATTTAATCTAAAATGTACTATTACATTAATATCCTACCTTTCCTCCTGGAGTTCGAGCTCTAGAACAGAGGTGGGCAACTATGGCCTTTTGTGACCTAACTGTCTCAAATCTTACTGCATTTTGTGGTCCAACTTCAGGAACAAGTAGGAATGCCAGAGCATTTGACACGTGTTTACAGGTGTGCTGAATGCAACTGCATGCCAAAATTTGAAGATCCTGAATGAAGCCCTCACTAGCTTAGTTGTTAATAATTGCTATTTTAACTCTTGCCTTCCCATCATATTTTCCAGAACCTCTTTGCTTCAATATTTAGACATTTTATAGGATAGTCATGATAGTCAGGCTGGGGGGTGAAATTTTACGCCCCCAGACAGCGCTCGCAACTTGGGAGTCCTCCTGGACCCACAGCTGACCTTAGAACATCATTTGTCGGCTGTGACTAGAGGGGCATTTGCCCAGATTCGCCTGGTTCACCAGTTGCGTCTCTACCTAAACCGGGAGGCACTCGCAACAGTCACTAATGCCCTTGTGACCTCAAGACTGGACTACTGCAATGCGCTCTATATGGGGCAGCCCTTGAAGAGCATTCGGAGACTTCAACTCGTCCAGAATGCAGCTGCGCGAGCGATTGTGGGTGCACTTTGGTACACCCACGTTACACCTATCCTCCGCGAGCTGCACTGGTTACCGATCGGTCTCTGGATATGTTTCAAGGTGCTAGTTGTCACTTATAAAGCCCTTCATGGTATTGGACCTGGGTACTTGAGAGACCGCCTGCTGCCAATTACCTCCCAAAGACCCATTAGATCACACAGGGTTGGCCTCCTCCGGGTTCCGTCTACCAGCCAATGCCATCTGGCTACTACCCGGGGGAGGGCCTTCTCTGTGGCAGCTCTGGCCCTTTGGAACGAACTCCCTGCAGAGATTCGGACCCTCACCTCTCTCCAGGCCTTCCGAAAAGCCATTAAAACCTGGCTGTGTCGGCAGGCCTGGGGTTGATGAGTTCCCTTCCTCTCTCGACCTGTGCGGCTGTTGGCTATTTTAAATGCTTGTATTGTACTTTTGTGTTCCCTTTCCCCCTTGAGTTGTTCGCCGCCCTGAGTCCAGCTGGGAATAGGGTGGCATATAAATAAAACAAATCTCAATCTCAATCTCAATAATTTCAGATAAATGAAATTCTACTATAGTATGGACTTAAAATCAGATGTGATATTCAGCAGGTTCTTACCAGTTCTGGAGAACCGGTAGTGGAATTTTTGAGTAGTTCAGAGATCCAGTAAATACCACCTCTGCCTGGCCCTGCCCCCATCTATTCTCTGACTTCCGAGTCCCAGCTGATCTGAAGGGAATGTAGATTTTGAAGTAACCTTCCTCTGGACTGGGGAGGGAATGGAAATTTTACAGTATTCTTCCCCTGCCACTCTCACCAGGCCACGCCCACCAAGCACACCCACCAAGCCACACCACACCCACCAAGCCACGCCCACAGAACCATTAGTAAAAAAAATGAATCGCTTAAAATCATACTTACTAAATCAAATCAAATCCAAATCCAAAATCGTATGCACAAATTCCAGTCCAAATCGATCACAGTCCAAATTGTTCACAATATTCTAGATATGAATCAACTTTTTCCTCATCCCACTTTAAGGAGAGTCATTGGTTGAAGTTTTTCTTGGTGATGTTTGGTGAGAGGAGAAATAAGTCAGAGGAGTCCAACAATTGCTTTTCTTAACATCTGCATTCAACCGGTACGGACAGTACCATTTGCTGGCTTCGTTACTGAGGCAAAATAGGGACAGGTCATCAAGGCAGCTCAAAGATCAGGATTCTTTTTTTTTACATGTAAATATGTTTTATTTCCATTTCATTTCGTACAGTCACATGTATACTGTGCATAACCGGGGCATATAACATTGAACAATAAACACAGCCCTCCCTCTTGTCAACAATACCCCCCAAAATATAAACCCAATATACCACCTTGACCCACCATACACCCTCTTTCGCCCCCCTCCAACTTTCGTTCTTCCTTCCAACATTCCCCTCTACTTCCCTACTTCCCCTCCCCCTCTATCACTCCTCTCTCCCAATACATTCCCTCCCTTCCTTCTCCTCCTCCCTCCAATCCTCTCTCCCACCCTCTCTACCCCTCTTTCTTCTTTCCCTCTACTCCTCCCTTCGGTGTATACTGTCTATCAATATATTCAGCTTGTCCTATTTTTACACTAAAATTAAAGACCCACAGTATACAAGTGCAATCATGTTACTTTAGAATCTAACACATACTATATTTCCCCCTCCCCCCTAAGACCCCACCTCCCTCCCCCCCCGACTTCCCAGAGCCCGTACACAGTATTGCTTTTTAACAAACCCAGTCTAAAATATATTAAAACAAAGGCGATTAAAGAAAAAAAGAAAGTCAATAAGATCTCTACGTTGGACTCAGCTTCTTGCTGTTACCCAAACTTTAGGCAGTTTAACTTATTCCTAATCTTAAGCATAGGCTATCTGGAATTTCTTAGTCCCATATTTGTTATGTGTATAGTCAATCCATTTTTTCCAGTCTCGTTTATATCTCTCATTTGAATGGTCTTTAAGATATGCCGATATTTTAGCCATCTCGGCTAAGTTTGTAACTTTCAATGTCCATTCTTGAGTTGTAGGCACATCTTCCTTCTTCCAGTATTGTGCCACCAACAGTCTTGCTGCCGTTATTAAGTGCAGAACCAAATTGGTCTCTACCGCTGTAAAGTCAGTACATATACCTAGTAAAAATAGCTGAGGAGTGAATTTTATCCTTCTTTTGAAGATATTTTGCATGATCCACCACATTTTTATCCAAAATGCCTTAACCTTTCGACATGTCCACCATATATGAAAATATGTAGCATCAAGAGAACCACATCTCCAACATTTAGGCTGTACATTCGGATACATAGAAGCCAGCTTTTTAGGATCTAAATGCCATCTATAAAACATCTTATAAAAATTTTCTCTCAAATTTTGTGCTTGTGTAAATTTCACATTTCTTACCCATATTCTTTCCCATGTGTCCAGCATTATTGGTTCTTCAATATTCTGAGCCCACTTTATCATACAGTCTTTAACTAATTCTGTTTCCGAATCCATCTGTATTAGTACATTATATATCCTCTTTATATGCATTAAGCTTTGATCTCTTATTTGTTTAAACAGATTATCCTCAACTTTGACAAAACCAATTTTTTGGTCTATTTTCCACCTGGCCTGTAATTGGCCATACTGGAACCATGTTTGAACTACCTTCTCCTCTTTTAGTACCTCTAAAGATTTTAATTGTAGCACCCCCCTTTCTGAAGTGAGAAGTTGTCTGTAAGTGGTTCTATCGTGTTTTTGTTCTATATTCATATTTTCAATTGCATGTCTAGGAATTGCCCACATGGGCAACTTATTATTTAGTTTACGTTGCTATTTTTTCCAGACCCACAATAAAGCATTTCTTAAAATATGATTTTTAAAGTTCTTATCCAATTTTTTGTTGAATAACAAGTAAGCATGCCAACCATATACCAAATCATGTCCCTCGATATTCAATATTCTTTCATTGGTTAAATGGGTCCAATCACTGATTGCAGATAATGCCACTGCATCATAATATAATTTTAAATTAGGTAGTTTCAATCCTCCTCTCTCACGGACATCTTGCATTATTTTCATCTTTACCCTCGGCTTCTTTCCTGCCCATACAAATTTGTTGATACCCATCTGCCATTCTAAAAGATTCGCATCTTTTTAAAGTATTGGTAACATTTGGAAAAGAAATAAAATTTTTGGTAAAATGTTCATTTTCACTGCCGCTATCCTACCCAGCAAAGATAAGTGCAATTTCTCCCATTTTTCCATCTCCGTCTGTATACTATGCCAAAGTGGTTCATAATTATGCTTATATAATTTTCCATTTGAAGTTAAAATGTTAACTCCAAGATATTTGACTTTTTTAACTACCTCATATCCTAGCATCACTCCTAATTCTTCCTTTTGTTTAGTATTCATATTTATAGCTAATATTTTAGTTTTTCCTAAATTTATTTTAAAGCCAGAGACTTGACCATATTGATTAATCGTATTCATTAAGACCATACTGGATTCCTGCGGTTGTCCGCAAAAGCGCGGACTCTATATTCTTGCTGCCTAATCTTGATCCCTTTTAAACCATCCAAGCCCCGTATTTTATTCAATAATACTTCCAAAGTTATAATGAACAATAGTGGGGACAAAGGACAGCCCTGTCTTGTACCTTTTTCAATTTGAAAGGAGTCTGTTAAACTTCCGTTGACTATGATTTGAGCTGTTTGCTGTTGGTATATTGCTTTGATTGACCGTAAAAGCTATCTCCTACCGCATTTTTTGCAATATCTTCAACAGAAATTGCCAATTAACTCGATCAAAGGCCTTCTCAGCATCCAAAAATATGAACGCAGCAGGGATTTGATTGTTCTTTCCCAAATATTCTAAAGCATTAATGATTAGTCTAACATTACTCTTCATCTGTCTCCCCTGTATAAAACCTGTTTGGTCAGTATGTATCAATTGTTTAATAACCACCATTAACCTATTTGCTAGTATTTTAGTAAAAAATTTATAATCTACATTAAGTAGTGAAATAGGTCTATAATTTTTTGGTTGGGTAGTATCTTGATCTTCTTTGGGTATCAAAGATATAAACGCTGTCTTCCAAGATGGAGGCACTTTACCTTCCGTTTGAATTTTATTAAATAGTTCTCTAAGAGGTTCTACCATTTCTAACTGTAAGTTTTTATAGTAAACCGCTGTCAGGCCATCTGTGCCTGGTGCTTTCCCTAACTTTAGTTGTTTGATTACCTGCAGGATTTCCCCAGAGGTTATTGGTTGGTTCAACTTTTGCCTGTACTCTTCTCTAACTAGGGGTATTTTCTCTTTATCTAAGTATTTGTCTATGTCTAAACCCTTAATTTTGTCCCCTCTGTACAATTCCCGAAATGCCTTTTGAATCCCCTCTTGTTGAAACACCTCCTTCCCTCTATAACACAATTTAGATACATTTCGAATTTTTCTTTTTTTCCTAATCTGATAAGCCAACCACCTGCTGGGTTTGTTTGCGTTACAAAAAGTATTGTGTTTTGCATATAATAAACTAGTGGCTACCTGGTCAGAGATCGACATATCAAATTGGGATTTTAATATGGAGATTGCTTCCTTAGCCTTTGTATCGCCTGGATTTAATATTAGTTCCAACTCTTTCCCTTTAATTTCCTCTTCCAATTCTTTTCGTTTTTGCTCTTGTTTATATCTATGTATTTTGTTTATATTCATCAGTACTCCTCTCATATACGCTTTGCTTGCATCCCATACAAATTCCATAGATGTACCCTTATTCATGTTCAGAACAAAGTATTCAGATAACAATTTTTTACAATCATTAATATACTTTTCATATCTAAATAAGTTTTCATTCAACCTCCAAGACCTTCTTGCCTGCACTACCCTTCCCAATTCCATCCAAACTGGGTTATGATCCGAAAGAACCCTCGCTGCAATCTTTGTCTTCTTCACCCTAGAAAGTAAATCATTAGTGATTAGTATAAAATCAATTCTTGAAAGAGATTGATGTCTATCAGAAAAAAAGGTGAAGTCATATTCTTCTGCATTTCTTTCTCGCCAAGCGTCTCTCAATTCGAAGTCGTCCATCATGTCAAAAAAGGATTTGGGTAACTTAGCTCGGATTTTAGTATTTGGGTGAGAGGTCTTCTTATCTCTTTTAGTGTCAATCACACCATTCCAGTCACCCAATAGTATACAAGACTTAAAGTCCCACTGTACTAATTTAACATGAAGATTTCTATAAAATCCGTCTTGCTGTTGATTAGGAGCATAAATTCCCAAAAGTAGTGTCTTTTTCCCTTCTAAGATTGGGTCTAGTGCAATATATCTTCCAAAGGGATCTGCTTCAATTAGTTTAGCATTAATGTCTTTTCTTAAGTATACAACTATGCCATTTTTCTTTTCCGTAGCAGAGGTCACAAAATGTTGACCAAGTTTGGGGTTGAACAAATATTTTTGATCAGTTGATTTGATATGAGTTTCTTGCAGACAAATTATATCATTCTTGAACTGTTTAAGATAGTGAAATATTTTCTTTCTCTTCTGTGGAGAGTTCAGTCCATTGACATTCCATGTCAAAATCTTAGTTGTCATTTTTGGTTGCCTGAAGCTTTTTTAGAGCCTCCTGCATGGCCTGTCTAACCTTTGGCCTGGCTCCTCCCACAGCTTCTGAGCTTGTTGCTGTAACTCCTTGGTCGATGGCCGGTGATTGTTGAGATTGTTGCATTGTTGCTTGTTTTTCCATTTGTCTGGTAGTCATACGGCTAGGTCTTTGTTCCCTGACCTCTTGCCCTTCCGGGAGGAGGAGATGGTACGTTTTGTCTGGTAGTTGTGTGGTTTGCTGTTTATCTTGTCCTTCTCGTGGTCTTTCTCCAGATCCAGATGATTCAGGGTGTCCCACCTTCAGAATCTTGTGATAGAAATCTCGAGCTTTCCATACAGAGTTGAGACAATATCTTTGCTTGTCAAATGTAATTATAATACCAAATGGCACGTCCCATCTATACTGTATCTGACGATTTCTGAGCTCTTCCACTAGAAAAGCATAATCTCTCCTGGCTCTTAGCATTTGAGGTGGTATTTCTTTCAAGACAATCAAATCCTGTCCGCCAATTTGAAGCCTGGTGTTATAGGACTCTTGTAGTATCATGTTTCTGAACTCTCTTGTAGCAAAGTATATAACTACATCTCGAGGGAGTTGCTTCTTTAGCCATTATATGCAATCAAGATACATGATACATTACTTAGAGCTGTGCCTCAAGGCTGCATTAAAAAAAAATCCTGATCGACTTCCGGGGCGGGACCTTGCTGTTGGCGGCGGCTTAATTGAGCTGCCCCCAGGTTTCTAGTTGCGTTATCTGCCTAAACACCTAGCAGATATCTCATTCTTCAGGCAAGAAGACTGAGAGAGAGATCCAGCTGGTAAGAGCTTGATGCCATTGTCAAGAGCTTGAAGCCGAGGTTTCTGGCCGGAGATATGAGCCTTGGTTGGCCCCCCCTTCTGTTAGCAGCAGAAAAAAAAAGCTGCAAACTTCAAAGAAAGCTCTTACCAGCTGGATCTCTCTCTCAGTCTTCTTGCCTGAAGAATGAGATATCTGCTAGGTGTTTAGGCAGATAACGCAACTAGAAACCTGGGGGCAGCTCAATTAAGCCGCCGCCAACAGCAAGGTCCCGCCCCGGAAGTCGATCAGGATTTTTTTTTAATGCAGCCTTGAGGCACAGCTCTAAGTAATGTATCATGTATCTTGATTGCATATAATGGCTAAAGATTTGAGATGTGTTGTTTGTAGAAGAGGGTAAGCATTGTCTAGAACAGGGGTCACCAACCTTTCGAATCTCAGGGACCGCTAAATTCATAATTTTAAATCCTTTGTATTACTAATTTCATCTGCCTAATGACCAGCTGGATCAGTGTGGCTAGATGATCATGTGACTGGATGGGCATGGCCAACTTGATGTCACTCACATTGAGGGGTGCCTCTCCAGGCTCTACTCGCCCTTCCCCTCCCAGACACTTCCTGCCCAGGCTCCTTAGGGCCCCAACAGAAAGCAGTTGTTGGAGCTAAGCAGCCACCATGAGAAAGAGTTGCCAAAACAGCTGGCAACAACAGCTTGGATCTGACCGAGGAGGAGACTCAGCAGAAGCATCTCACTGAGGATTATGAGCATAGGCTTTCCAAGCAGAGGGAAGACCTGTGGGAATGCAAGGCCAGGTACCGGCACCTGGAGGCTCAGTGGGCTGAGATGGTCAGCTAGTTCCAGGCCATAATGCAGTCCCACTGGAACAAGGCCCTCCAGCTCTTCACACCAGTGGCACTTTCCTCCAGCCTTCGCCTAAAGCCCCGCACCAGGAGGCTGAAACAGACACCAAGTTGGAATTTCTCCCTCCTCCAACCCACACAAAAAGACCCTAAAGGGGGACACTCTGCAGCAACACAAATGTTCATTGCACATTTCTGTCCTGGGGTCGTACTTTGAGGATCCCTGATTTAGTGCAATATAAAGAATGCGAATAATTTTTCTCGGACCACCAAAATTTTCTTGCAGACCACCAGTAGTCCCTGGACCACCAGTTGGTGAATGCTGGTCTAGAAACTTGCAGATATATTAGAAGTAATGAGCAAAGCCAAACTTTATACAATAAATGCAATCCATTTATTCTGGAACTCAAGGCAATAAACAGTTACAATGGGATAATTTTTGATAGCATCCCTTTGGTACAATCTTTTATTAATCTCCTGCCTACTCTTGTGTTGTTCCATCATCCAACAAAGCTCTCTCAAGTAATGTTTGGATAGGTTTTTGGGGATCAAGCTTTGTCTTTGAGTAGCCAACAATCAGGTAGATGTAGGGATTCCCACTGCTGTCAATGGCATCAAGAAAATGAAGAGTGAGAAAGAGAATTGGAATATGGATTTTTGGAAACCAATGGGCTATGATTTCTATAATCCTCACTGAAGCAGCAAATAGAAGAAACAGAAGAACAGTGGCCACTATAGTGATGTCCAGTCTTCTCAGAGGAGCTTCCTGGGATACAGTCAGCATTCTTGTGAAAATAAGATATGAAGAAAAGACCATGATGGGAAGAAAAATGAGGAGGTTGATTATTATCCTGGCCATTTTTATATGTTCACAATTCTGATTAGCTTCACTGAGTAATGTATCAGTCTCTAGATAGCAAGAGAAATATAATGTGATGGCTATCAGGCCAGATAAGCCCCACAAAATGGCACACATGATTTCTGAGAAATGCTTGGGCCGGCGAAGTTGATACCAGGCTGGGAAAAAAATCATGACATACCTTTCAGTAGCAATAGCTGTTAGCACATAGATCTTGGCATTGAACCCAAATGTATGTGCCAGATCCATTACATGTAACGAATATAGACTGATAGGAAGAGCTTTCAAAAATAAAACAAAAACAATGACATAGTAGATGAGTACAACAAAATCAGCCACTACCAAATTTAGGAAATACACAGTAAAGTTAGTTTTCCTGATGGAGCAGCAGAGAAGGCAGAAGATAATTGCATTCCCAAGTAATCCTAAAATGCAGATTGGAATGGAAACTATCGTAATTGTTTTTTGCAAAGTGTATCCAGTCTCCAGTTCCGTCCCAGCATATCTATGTTCTCCAATAGTATGGAAAGACAGAGAGTATGTTTCTGCCATCTTGCAGCTCTCTGTGATCCTTTTTAATCTGCCAAAATCAAACATAGAAAAGTATTAATAAGATGTGGCAAAGTATGTAGGTAGGAAAACTTAAGTGAATCAGCTTTTCAGATAGGAATGCTTGTTTGATTGTCCCCACAAGATTGGGAAGAAAAATCTAACTTGAACATTATTTTACTTTTGCTGAATGTTTTGTACTGGATCATATGTCAGGGATCTTCATTTAGAAGGCACACAGATGATGCTTACAAAATGTAGTCTAACCTTTATAATGTAGCAGTAAGATATACCATAGATGATCTATGACTTTGCCAGGAGTTGTCCCTGCAGTTTTCTTGGCAAGATTCCACTCCTCTGCTTGCAACAGAATACCTTATACCAAATTTTGAAATTTTGGGTTTGGACAACCTAGAACTATGCTGCCTATGGTCTGACCTAAGCTTAGTACACAAAATTGTCTGCTACAACGTCTGCCAACAACTACTTCAGCTTCAACTGCAATAATACACGAGCACACAATAGATACAAACTCAAAGTAAACCGCTCCAAACACGACTGCAGAAAATACGACTTCAGCAACAGAGTGGTCAATGCCAGGAATGCACTACCTGACTCTGTCATTACATCCTCAAACCCTCACAGCTTCAACCTTAAACTCTACCATGGACCTCACCCCATTCCTAAGAGGTCAGTAGGGGCATGCATAAGCACACCATCATGCCTAACGTCCCTGTCCAACTGTCGCCATTTATTTGTATCAATTTCTTATGTTCTTATTCATGATTATTCTTATTCCTGTTATCTTGTACATGAGTGATAAACAAACAATAAATAAAGTGATTTTGTCCTTGCCTTCCTTCTCGGGCTGAGCAAGGTCATCCAACTTGCTTTGTGCCTAAGGTGGGACTAAAACTCATAGTCTTCTGCTTTCCAGTCTCTGTCTTAAATGTTACACCAAACTACTCCATTAAAATATATCAAAGAAGCAAACACAAAACTATAGAAAACACAGAACACAACAGATCCAAATAAAAAGATTTTTGCATGAGAGGGAGAATAGAGGGGGTGGGGCTAGTCTGATGTCCCTTCAGAAGATGTTGCCAAATCTGAAAAACTACTAAAAAGGTTCCCTGTTGGAAGGAAATGATCAGTCAGGCATTTAGATAGAAAGTTATTTTTCAAGTAGTTTAATCCAGGGTGGACAAACTTTCCGGGATTTGGAGAGCGCGTGGATTGCTCGGCTAGCAATTCTGGGAGTTGAAGTCCACACGTCTTTAAAATTGCTAAGTTTGAGAAATACTCTGCTGGAGGCTGGCACCAGCTTTCATTCTGCATGTTTTTTTCTATTAAAATAATCTTTTGAAATTCAAGTGGGATAGAATTTGGTACCAGCCCAGTTTCTAGAGCGGCACCATTTTGACATCTGTCGCTACAGTATTTGATAATAAACTATAATCCATGTTACTTGGGGATTAAATAGGATACGTGGCGAACTGGGAATTAGGACATTTTCACCTTAATAAGAATTTATGAGACAAAGAAAACATCAATTCAAATATACAATCAATAATAACTTGAATACTTCACTTACATGGAAGATAAATTGTCATTTGTGGAAATATCTGTAATCTGGTGAAGATTCCTGATAATAGGCAGGAGCAGATTATTTTCTAGTTTCTCCTTGCTTTGACAGTTTCTCCTGAGCCTCCCTCTTAGCCTTCTAGAAAGATCTACAACAGAGGTACAGCTTTTAGTTGCACCAGGGGCAAAAGTGGGAGAGAGAGTAAGAGTTATGACCAGTTAAACAGAGACCTAAAATGCTGTGTGTTCTGTGATGAATATATATTTGATGTTAGTATTCCAGGATGCTTGGATGCTTCATGGATAATTGGTCTCTAATTTCCACAGAGGGAAAAGACAAGAGCTACTAGAAAGGAGGGAAAACAAACAAACAAACAAAAAATGGTCAAATATACTTGTAAGTATTTTGCTTCTTTGAAATGCTGCCTCTTGCTTCGTTTGGGTTTGTTCAACAATCTGTGACACGGACATTAGAAGAAGATGGTCTGTTCACAGTCCTGCAGATTCCCTCCATATTAGATGTCAACTCTATTCCAGAAGGCATTTGATTAGTACCAGTTCTATTTTTTTCTGGCTGCATGACTAAATTGAGGGACCCATCTACTGAATATCTAATTGGTGGTTTAGGAACGTGACTTAATCAAGGAAGGGTCTCTCAATTATGTATCACTCAATACATTCAAAACATGTCAACTTGTCAGAGATGAAAATAAGATTTTCACCCCTTTCATCTATCATTTCATTTCCCTTCCAGTGATCATATGTTCAATCACCGTAGTCTTTATCCTTGATAGAAATTTAATATAAATAAAACCATGATAATGTGACCAATGACAATAACAACATCATTATCAATTTGGTAAGGACAGAAGCTAAGTAGAAAACGAAATACTACCATTACTACACTCTGCTTCCCTTTCAATCTTCTCTGTGCTTTGGCCTCCATATGACACTTTATTGCTTGCTGCAAAGGTATGGCCAACTGCAACATGATAATGGGTTCCCTATGTAATAAACAGAAGATGATATTTTCATGACCTCATAGAAACTGTTAGCTGCTGTGTTGCAAAGTTCACAGAGTCATTGTCCTTCATATCAATTGACATCTAACTTGTAAGATTTTTGGGCTGAAGTCTCATGCGATGAATCTGACAGATGAACTATCCTTAAAATCAAACAGAGCATTTGTTTCCTTGTTGATAATCCTCATTTTTTCAGTAACTTTTGAGATAATCAGCCATGAGTTTCTGCTTGGATGGCATGAAAACAGGATCATAAAATGGCAGTGGTTCTGCTCCTTCCAGCTGGAAGATGTGGGACCCGGAGGATCCCCGTTTTTAAAAACCTGGTTACAGGCAGAGTTCAAGACTCTGATCCTCTCTTTGTCTGCACAAGCCACATGGGGAACTTGTGGTACCCAAAACTAGAACCCCTGATTTCTAGATTTAAACCTTAAATATTGAAATGGCCCATTTCTTCCTGACTTCCAGTGAAACCATTCCATTTACTGTCATGCAAATCTCCCTTGCGGGTACGACAGATTCCTTCCCTCCCATATATTTCCCACCTGCCTCCTCAGCTTCTCTGCTGTATTTATGATTGGCAGGGTGCTCTTCTCTCTGGGGAAGGGCAGCGGCAGAAAAATCTGGGCCAGAGGTTTTGGGGGAGGCGGGGCGGAGGGAGGGAAGATGTGGTTTTGGAGGAGAATAAAGCTCTGTCGCCATGCAGAAAGGCCTCTGCTGTTGCATCACTAGGTCTCCCTGAAGCCTCCTTTGGATGCTCGCCTTCCCTCAAAACCTGCTCCGCCTCGCCTTTGGCCTGCTCCACGCTTAATGAAACCGGCAGGGCCTGGGCCGAAGCAGCTGGGGGGCATTGCAGGCTTGACATGCGGTGGGCCGAGGCGGGTGGCTGGGTGGGAGAGAAACAGAGGCTCTAATGGCAAGACGGGCGGTACCCTCCTTCCGCGCTGCCAGCTGGCAAGGGCTGCTTCTCCAGTGCAGACCGGCAGAGAAAGAGAGGCAGCCTGTCTTCTGCCTCCTCTTGCAAAGAGACTCAGCAACCCTCCAGGACCCTCCTCCCCCCCTCTCTTTTTCTCCCCATTTTCCCTCCTGGGCTTAGGAACCCATCTCTCTGCTCTCCCACTTCCGGGCTGCAAAGCAGATGGGATACCAATATGCTCGGGTTTTGGCCTCAACTCGCCGAAGGAAGCTCGGCTCCTACGGTGACCCTGGATAACTTTTTTCAATCCGGGTTTTTAAAAAATAAATAAATCAGGGAGGAGGGGCACACAATGGAATAGCTAGTCAAAGCCTTTGCTTTATGGGTAAGGATTTTGAGAGGAGCTCCCAAGCGGGGAGAAGGAGCCTTGGGAAAGAAATGAGTTGGCTTCTCTGCTTTGCTTTTAAATGCAACCATAGGTGTGCGTTTCTCCATTTTCTTCCCTATCGCTGGTATGAGGCTCTCGCTGGAGGCTGGATGGCCTTTCTGGGGCTTGTTATTTACACACAACACACTATATCCCCTTCTATGGCCCTGTCATTCCAAGTAGACTCTTGCGCTCTGTGAGGGGGCCACCTCCAGCACTCCTCTGCCACCTTCCTTGCCTCTTAGCGCCCCCTGCGGCCCCCCTTGCCTCTTAGCACCCCCCTTCTGCCCCCTTGCCTCTTAGTGCCCCCCTAAGTCATCCCACCGCCCCTCGGGGCGGTACCGCCCACTTTGGGAACCACTGAGTTAACCCTTCAAACCCATAGATGGCCAATATGTCTATTCTGGATGGGGTCGTACTAGAATCATATTTGCAGATGAGAATTATCCAGAATCCAGCATTATGCCAGAAGGAAGTCATGTCTAGAAGTGTTACTCAATTAAATTTTAACCATCCCCACTTTGTAGAGGAATCTGCTAAGACTGTCTATATGGTGGGGGTGATAGAAGATCCAAAATAATAAAAGTGGCAGCTTTTGACTTTCTTATACCTTCCCCTTGCCTACTTTTTCCATAGTTTAGAATTTTCATTGATTCATAACGCTGTAGCCTATTTTATTTTTCTTCTGTTTAATCATGTCCAATTCTTGGATATTGCCTGGATTAGTTCTTACAATTTTCTTGGCAAGTTTTTTCAGATGTGCTTGCAATTGCATCCTTTTTAGGGCCTAAGGTCATCTAGCTTTATGCCTAAGGCAGTACTAGAATTCATGGTGTTCTGTTTTCTAAACTAATGCATTAAGCCATTACATCAAAGTGGTTCTCAGCCTACTTTTATTTAATGAAGTATAAAGTATAATTTCAAGTTTATTATGGGCTCAGATTCAGGCTACCCAAAGGGTCTCACTTTAGATCATTGTTTGTCCTTTTCTCTGTCTTTGATGAAAATTATGCTGTTTTAATTGCTAAATCCATTTATATTAACAATTACCAAAAAAGCAGGCTGCTTGGGAGATTGCCTTGAAGAACAGCAAGAACTATTGAGGTCAATTTAGCCGGAGGAGGAATGAGGAATGAGGAATAAAAAACACCACTAGACAACTCTGCCTTGATTCTGTATGTATAAGAGGAAATAGAATAAAACTCTAATAGGCTTTCAAGATTCTGTAATTGTAACTTATAGCAGTAGTAGACTTTATACTGTCTGATTCTTGACCTGCCCCACCTTGACATTTGGTATAATATGTGGTTGATATTATCATGCTGCATGTAATGTCACTTGCATGCCTCCCCAGCTGATTCCTACTTCTAGAAATTAGAATAGCTAGCTCATGTGATGGTGTGCATTGAGAGCAGCAAAAATGGCCTCATATAGGATTTATACCCCAAACATCAGGGGTGTCAAACTTGCATTGTCACAGCGGTGTCATGTGATGTATTAGGACTTTACCCCTATTCACTAAACTGGGCGTGTCCAGCACATGACACTTCTGGCCCACAAGCCTTGAGTTTGACAGCCCTGCCAAACATGTTTAAATCATCAGCCATTAACCAAGCTGAATTACCCTACTGCTGATTCTGGCAGCACATGTTCACATTAATTTAGCTGTGAGCTTGGTAGTCTGTGTTCTGGACCCATGCCCTTCCTGTCTGATTAAGGTCTTCAAGGAAGTGATGTATGATTGGGTGTATGAGGGGGCTAATATCTATTTTAGGGAAGGGGTGAGTCTGTCAGGCTGAAGGGGGTGGTGAAAAGCCGCCTTCTCTAACCAATTGTGTTGAATTATTTTTGTTTTTGACTCTTGATGGAGTAGCCAGGTAGAACTGATGTACAATTTGAGGATCTTCCTGGATTTGTGGC
This sequence comes from Thamnophis sirtalis, assembly GCF_051295495.1. Taxonomy (NCBI): domain Eukaryota; kingdom Metazoa; phylum Chordata; class Lepidosauria; order Squamata; family Natricidae; genus Thamnophis; species Thamnophis sirtalis. Next base: position 77,018,086 of record NW_028261386.1, on the reverse strand, counting down.
TTTTGCTCAAGAAGCCACTGGTAGCTGTGGCTAGGGGCCCTTTGCACAGATACAGCTTGTGTATCAATCACACTCCTCTGTGCACTGGGATGCCCTGCCTAGGATCACTCATGCTTAAGTTGGACTATTGCAATGTGTTCTGTATGACACCATCTTTGAAGACCTCCTGGAAATTACAGTTGGTCCAGAATACAGCATTTTGCATGGTAATACACCCCCCCCCCCCGCTTGCCAGTAGTATACCATTGTTGTGTAAGCTGAATTGACTTCCAATTTATTTCTGGGTAGAATTCAAGTGCTAATCATCACCTTTAAAACCAGGGCATTTGAAGAACTTCCTCTCTTTGAGGGTATCTGCCCAGTGAAAACAATATGCAATGAAGACATATATGAGAAGAAAATGCAAATATATACACATACATGTTGTTTATCCACAAAAGAAATATTCAATTAAACAACACCAAATATATAATAATTCAAACACTAAAATAAAACACCAGGGACGAAATAATCTCAAAGAAGATAATGTCCTTTGCCACCCACTGTGCAGCTAACAAGGTCCTGCAGAGCTGAATAACAGAAACAAATTGGCTGTTGGACAATCACATCTCTTACTGTTTTGCCAAGTGTCGGTGTCAGCCCTTCTTCATTCACAAATCAGGAAAGAAAACCACCAGACTCCATTTGTTGAAATCAAGTGTACTTTTACTAATTATAAATGAATAGAAGCGTAGCAAAGCTAAGACTGGTTATTTAGCCGCGAAAGCGAATAATATATTGTATAATTCATTCCTCTCCCCTTGGCATCCTGTGCACAGTCCAATCATAATTCTCCCAAATGTCAGGTGTGAGATAACTTCGAAAGGCATCACCAGGATGGAATGCTGGTCCGTTGGCCTTGGCGGGAAACACTCCTCCTCCACATGCACAGTAAGGTGGTCCGGTCAAAATCTAGAATCTTCCTCCAGCACAACAATGAGTCCCCTCCCAAATACCATGCTGCCCCCCTCCCCGTTTCAATGGCAGCTGAAGCAGTAGCAAAGCGGAGGCTGACAGTCGGCATGGATCATTTGCCCAGGCAATTGGTTTTTTTGGATTCAAAGGCAATACATATGCCAATAAATAAAGGGATTTAAAACTTTATTATTAGCTCACGCAAAGACATTTAAAAGTGTAATGTAAAAAGAGTTTATCAGTCTTGGCAAATTTAAAAGCGGAAAAATATAACTGGGAGGGAATAATAGCTATTTTCCCTCAGAACAGATATCCATACTGATCAATGAAAGAAGAAATGTGACATTAAACTATCCTGACAGTTTATTTATTAATTAAATTTATTTGCCACCCATCTTGCCACAAGGTGACTCTGAGCAGCTTAAAGTGGTAAAACCATAACAATAAGAATACAAACTAATTAAAAGAATACAAAATTATAATTAAAAGATGGGAGGGGAAGAAGCAAGATGAGTAGGGGGACAGATGGGATCTATTATTAGTCCATCAACCACCTCCAGAATGGTACCCTCCCTTCCTTTGGAACTCCAGGCCAATTGGAAGAGTCAGGTTTTCAAGGTCAGGATAGTGGGAGGCAATCTCAATCCAGGGTAAGATGTTCCAAAGGGCTGAGACCACAGCAAATCTCTTCTCCTTGATCCTGCCAGCTAGAATTCCTTGACTGACAGATTCTGTGGCATGCCTCCACTGCCAGCATGAATGGGACAAACCTATCCCATGGGTGAGATGGTTCCTCAAGTAACCTGGATCATACCATGTTGGACTTTATAGGTAATAAACAACACCTTGAATTGCATGCAGAAGCAAACCTGCAGCCAGTGTAGCTCGCAGAGGTGCAACATGGACCACTCTGGGGATAGATAGAAGCAAGCATTTTCTGTGATGGCCCCAGTGCTATGGGATATGTTTATCGGTCTTGGCAAATTTAAAATGTGTGCACTTCAACTCCTAGAATTCCCCAGTTGACTATGCTGACTACCATGGGGTATTCTGGGAATTGAAGTCCACCTATCTTAAACTTGCCAAAGCTGAGAAACACTAATCTGGGTAAAAGATTTGTACTTTCTTTAAAATATAAACCGTAATTTAAGCTAAAAATAGCCAATTTCAACCAATCCTATATGATTCTATCACAATTCATTTATCTGGTCACTAGAGCCCCCGAGATTATTTTTTCCTGTGCAGAGCAACAGAAGATCCATCTGATCAGCTGGTACTCAGGAGGCAGCGAATAGATAGAAGCAGGGCCAGTCAGAGGTGGTATTTGCCAGTTCTCCGAACTACTCAAAATTTCTGCTACCGGTTCCCCAGAACTGGTCAGAACTAGCTGAATACCACCTCTGGTTTGCAACTATATGAAAGTCCCCCATCCCCTTTATTCAGTAAACGAGTAAAAAACAAGCAGTTAAGCTCAGAATGAGCTCTAACTTCTAGACTTTTCTTAATGTGAAGGAGAAACATGTCTTTAAACTCCTTGAAATAACAATGATCTTCCACACTGCCACTATGCTTTCTTCACCAGCAACAAAAATTATCAAAACCAGACAAATCTAGGTAAACCGTCTAATAATCAAGATAAACCCAGACTGACGTTCCTATTATTTTCAGATTATAAACAAAAGTAGGGTTGCAGTACATATCTCTCTGTCCTTTCAGAGTTGTAGAAAAATGTCCTTTTCTTCTCTGTATCAAATAATGCAGTTCTAGTTTCCTCTTCTACATCTGGCTGGAATCGTGGAAATGATTTTTTTTTAAATCAGCAAGGAAGAAACTCAAGAAAACAGTGCTGAGAAGCTAAAAGCTGAGAAAGAAGTGGTGGCAAGGGCTGGAAGTGACTAGCAGGAAAGGTGTTTGCTTTCAGATTATATGGACTTTGATGCTCTGATAGGATAATGTTGGATTAAAGAGGTAGAGTGGCATGGCTGAACCCATAGGGTGGAAAGGAGACATTTTGGGGTGGTTGGGGGGGCCATATCCACGGGAGAGGGTCGGAGCATTGCGGTCATAACAGGGAGAGGCAGATATGGCGGGGACTTTAGGGCAGGCCATCATTGGAGAAGGAGGGTTCGCTATATTACAGAGATCCCTCCTTCCGGCCCTAGGAGTCCCACTCCAAGGTCAGATGGCGCGAGTAATCAGGACCCTGGTCTCAGGCTGCTGTCGCTAAATGCCAGGTCTGTGGTTCATAAGGCCCCCCTCATCCGGGACTTGATAATTGATGAGGGCGCAGACCTGGCATGTATTACTGAAACATGGCTGGGCACGGAGGGAGGAGTCCCCCTCGTAGAGATGTGCCCAGATGGATTTCAGGTGCTGCATCAGCCGAGGGCCCAGGGAAGGGGTGGCGGTGTGGCTATAGTAGCCCGGGAGTCTTTAGTACCTCGTAGGATCCCTGCTCCGGAGCTTGTCGGGTGTGAGTCCCTGCTGGTGAAGCTGGACCTCAAGGGTCAAGTGGGTTTGTTGCTTACGTACCTGCCTCCCAACTGCGTTGCAACAGCCCTCTCCTCGCTTCTCGAGTCAGTAGCCGAGCTGGCGGTTGAGTTCCCTAGACTTATGGTGCTGGGGGATTTCAACCTGCCTTCGCTCGGTGAACGCTCTGATGGAGCGCAGGAGTTCATGGCTTCCATGACAGCCATGGGCTTGACTCAGGTAATTCGAGGCCCAACCCACTCAGCGGGTCACACGCTCGACCTCGTATTCCTCTCGGAGCAGTGGAGTTATGATCTTGGTCTGAGGGGTAATGAGATCATACCCCTGTCGTGGTCAGACCACTGCCTACTGAGGCTAGACTTCCGGAGGCCAAACCCCCACCGTAGGGAGGAGGAACCGACCAGGTGGTTCCGCCCCAAGCGACTGATGGACCCTGTTAGGTTCCAGACGGAGCTTGGGGTTATTCCAGATACTCTCGCCCACAGTTCGGTGGAGACCCTTGTTGCTGCCTGGCACTCGGCAGCTTCGGGGTCTCTAAACCGGATTGCGCCACTACGGCCCCTCCAGGTCAGCGGCCCCCGGAGGCCTCCTTGGTTCACCGAGGAGCTCCGGGAGATAAAGCGCCGGAGGAGACGCCTAGAGCACTTGTGGAGATCAGACAGGTCCGAATTGAACCGGGCAATTGTAACAGCTTGCACCAAGGAGTATACTCGAGCTTTAAGATCGGCAAAAAGAACACACATTGCCTCCTTGGTAGCGTCCGCCGAGTCCCGCCCAGCCGCCCTGTTTAGGATAACCTGCTCCCTCCTAAATAGGAGGGAGACGGGGGACCCCTTACAGGGTAAGGCTGAGGAGTATGTTCAGTTCTTGGCGGACAAAGTTGCCCGGTTTCGAGCGGACCTGGACTCCACTCTTGCAGAGCCAGCTGAGACACAGGGGAAAGACTTGGCAAACCATCTCTGGGTTGAGTTTCAGGAAGTTGCCTCTGGGGATGTGGACAAGGCTATGCGAGCTGTGAGTACCTCCACTTGTGTACTGGACCCGTGTCCCTCCTGGCTGGTTGCCAACAGCAGTGAGGTGACACGAGGCTGGATCCAAGCGGTTGTTGTTGCATCTCTTCGGGAGGGGCACTTCCCCACCGAGCTTAAGGCAGCGGTGGTGAGACCCCTTCTGAAGAAACCGTCTTTGGATCCAGCTGTTCTTAATAACTACCGTCCAGTCTCCAACCTTCCCTTTGTGGGGAAGGTTGTTGAGAAAGTGGTTGCCCTCCAGCTTCAGCGTACCTTGGAGGAAGCAAACTATCTTGACCCCTTCCAGTCCGGCTTCAGACCAGGTTACAGCACAGAAACCGCTTTGGTCGCATTGACCGATGATCTCTGGAGAGCTAGGGATGGAGGCTTTGCGTCCATCCTAGTTCTCCTTGACCTCTCAGCGGCTTTCGATACCATCGACCATGGTATCCTTCTGCGACGACTGCGGGAGGTGGGAGTGGGCGGCACTGTTTTGCAGTGGTTCTCCTCCTACCTCTCGGACAGGTCGCAGTCGGTGTTGGTGGGTGGGCAGAGATCGTCCCCGAGGCCCCTAACATATGGGGTGCCACAGGGGTTGGTCTTGTCCCCCCTCCTATTTAACATATACATGAAACCGCTGGGCGAGATCATTCGGAGGCACGGGATAAAGTATCACCAATATGCGGACGATACACAATTGTATCTGTCCGCCCCGTGCCAACTCAATGAAGCGGTGGACGTGATGAACCAGGGTCTGGAAGCTGTTAAAGACTGGATGAGAGCAAACAAACTGGTGCTCAACCCAGACAAGACCGAGTGGCTGTTGTGTTTTCCTCCCAATAATTTGACCACCGTACCATCAATCAGGCTGGGGGGACAAAACTTATACCCCTCAGATAGGGTCCGCAACTTGGGAGTCCTCCTGGATCCACAGCTGAGTTTTGATCACCATCTATCAGCTGTGACCAGGGGGGCATTTGCCCAGGTTCGCCTGGTGCGCCAGTTGCGGCCCTACCTGAATCGGGAGGCTCTCACGACAGTCACTCGAGCCCTTGTGATCTCTAAGCTGGAATACTGCAATGTGCTCTACATGGGGCTGCCCTTGAAGAGCACCCGGAGACTTCAGCTAGTACAGAACGCGGCCGCGCGAGTGATTGTGGGCGCACCTCGGTTCGCCCACATAACACCTATCCTCCGCGAGCTGCGCTGGCTGCCTGTAGATCTCCGGGTGCAATTCAAGGTCTTACTTACCACCCATAAAGCGCTCCATGGTAGTGGATCTGACTATCTGAGAGACCGCCTCCTGCCAATAACCTCCCTGCGTCCCATCAGATCGCATAGAGCGGGCCTCCTCCGTATTCCATCCGCCAGTCAGTGCCGACTGGCGACCACCCGGAGGAGAGCCTTCTCAGTTGCTGCTCCGACGCTATGGAACAATCTCCCCGTGGAGATTCGTACCCTGACCACAGTCCAGGCCTTCCGCACAGCCCTCAAGATCTGGCTAGCCCGTCAGGCCTGGGGATAAATTTTCTTGCCCCTCCCGAATGCTGAATGAATGTTGTGTTTTAGTACTTTTTAGTTATCTCACATTTTTTTTTCTGTATTTTGTCTTTCACTCCCCTTCCCTTACTATTGTAAGCCGCCCTGAGTCCCCTCAGGGAAAAGGGCGGCCTATAAATGCTAAATAAAATCTAAAAAAAAAATAAAAAAAATTATATTTCCCAAGTTTAGGCATAATGATCAAAGAAAAAGGTGCATTGTCAATGAAGAAAAGTTGTACCAGTGCTTAAATCTACCATTACATCGAGGGTGTTGCAGGAAGCAAAAAATAGGAAGTCAACATGATCATTACATATATATATCCTAGGATATTATATTTGAGTATGAGACACATTGAGTGTGTATCACGTCTCCATTCATTCCATTTGTAATTATTCCCCACATACTTTAAGTCCAATCTATTGTTTCTAACTTTGTCCTCATCTTCTGCAGATGTGCCTAAGGTGTTCGGGTATTATTTTCTTCTTTCCTAGGAAATAAAATGTTGTCCTCTTAAGGAAATCAGCATCCACACATACCTCTAATCATGCCACAAATGCCATTACTTTTAGCAATATTGGAAGTGAAGAGCAGGTACATTATCCATAGCTGAAGTAGGAAAAGCTGGTTAAAGTTTATTGCAAACTTGTTATTTTTCTGTTTTCAACATGTCAGTTCCATTTTCTTTGCAATAATAGGAAGAACAGGAATACATATAAAGTAGTTCTACAACAAACAAGCCAAAATAAATGGCATAATGCAAAAGAAGTTTGCACATGGATACAGTTAGAGCATTGGTCCATGCCTCATTGCATATTGAAGAAAACTGGATATCTGAAGTGCCAAGAGACTTCTTAATTTTATATTTATATAGGTTATTGAGAAAGGCTCTTTATTATCAGCTGCAAACAATAATGGTTGATTATCTAAAAAACCAACCAAATTAAAATTATATATCCTAATAAAGGTAAGGAAAAAAAAAATCAGATCCCAGGTACAGAGGTGATGTGGTTAGAAATATGGAAATCTGCCTTGGCAAATCATCATCCTGTAACATGTTAGAGAACTGATTTCTTCATAAGCAGCCTTTTGAATAAATCAATCACTTTTCACCAAATGGATCTGTAGAAAGCTGCTTTTAGTGGGAATGAGTCGCTTGTTTACTGCTTATAGGATCCAGGGCTTCATCATTGCAGGACCTATAGATCACTACATGCAAGGGTTCCTTGAAATGTCGCTGTTTCTGTCTTCCAACAAAAAAGTAAACAATAGGATTGAGGCTGCTGTTGATTATATTAAGCAAGGAAAAGCTATGAATGATGTCCCAATTTATGTCCACTGTTGGCTGCATATATTCCATCAGAGAAAGGATCTTGTGAGGCACAGCAAAGATAAGAAACAGAATGACTGTGATAATAACAGTACGATAAAAGCGAGCTGGAGATTTTGACTTTGGGTATCTAGATATTTTGATAAACAGACTGAAGCTACAAAAGACCATAACTGGCAAAAATAGCATGAGAACAGTAGCAACGACTATATTTGCAGGATAAATACCTGTGGAATTCTGGTATTCCTTCCAACATATATAATCTAGTCCAATCATGATACAGGAGAGGGCCCACAGGACAGCACACATTATGGTAGAAAGATGCTTTGGCCGTTTAAAATGATAGCACAGGGGGAAAAATGTCCCCACATACCTCTCCACACTAATTGCTGTCAATAGGAAAAAACTGGTATTGTATCCAAAACATGCCAAAATATAAATTGCTAAATAGAAATTCAACTTCCAATCATAGTCCTCCCAGGCAACTAGACTGTTAAAAAAAAGTATGATGTGACTGAAGAGGAGAGTGAAATCAGCAATGGCTAAATTCAGTACATATACTGTGTATTTAGTCTTTTTGATTCTACAGCAGAGAAACCAGAAAACAGCTCCATTGCTGAAAAGTCCAAAAACAAGGAAAGGTAGAGTAATATAAAACAATATTAGCAGAGTCTTCTCTTCTTGGAATGAATCTTGGGTCTCATTTCTCTTGGCTGCAGGGGCAGTAGGAACGGTCTCTGTGATCAAGTCATGTATGGAATGGCCAGTATTATTCTCTTCCCTGTAAAAATAGAAAGAACCCAGCCATTATTAAGACTGTTGCATTTTGTATTGCAGGGGTGTCAAACTCAAGACCCACAGGCCAGATCTGGCCCGCGGGGTGGTTCTGGAAACAGTGAAGGACCAGCCCACGGTGCCTCTGCCAGAGAAAATGGAGCTGGGGGGGGGGGAATGCCCGGACTACCACAGGTGACCCAAACATAAATGACATTGAGCTGGACAAAGCTCTTGGCCATACCCAACCCCAGCCCGCTGATGCAGCCCTAAATGAAATCGAGTTTGGCACACCTGTTGTATAGTAACTAAAAGGATTTGGAAAGAGCCATATAACAAGACAGACTTCTCTCCTTGATTCCCTACAACATTCCTGTCAGCACCACATGAGTAGATATAGTGAAATACTTCCATGCTTTAGCAAATAAATTGTGAAGTTTTTAGTCAAGCAGTCTTTTTTCCTTAATATTTGCAGCATGTGCATTCACTCCATCTATCTGCTCTTTTCTTCTTTTTGCTTTCCAAATTTTAACAAGTTCTGTGAAATGTAATGGTTCAACCATGAGCCAATTTAAAGCTCTGCAGAAAGAAAGATGGCCTTATTTGTATTTCTACCAAACTATACTACCTCCTCTGTATTTGGATACAGCTATTTGCAGCGGGCAGCTGAACAAAGGAAGGGTCACTCTGTCAAAACAACCTACAGCCAGTTCGGGCAAACCAGTAGTGGAAATTTTAAACGGGTTTGCTGAAGTGGCAAATACCACCTCTGGCTCACCTCACCTGCCTACTCGCCCTGCTCGTCACTCTCCCCACCCCACCCAGTCACTCCTCACTGTGTGTTGATCCTCGCACATGTGCTCAGTCTCTGCTCTAAATTGCCTGCCTAAACTGCCTTCCCAAGTGGTTCATGCCTGTGCCCAACTGAGCAGCCCTGATTTGCCGCCTCGTGCCTATAGTTAAGCCTGCAAGCTGACTAGCCCCACTGTTCCTGGAACTTGCCTGCCTAGCTAAGTCACTGGCATGGCTCCATCCAGCCCGTGCTGGCTGTGGTCTAGTTAGCTTCCCCCACCCCCATCCCTGGCTTCGCCTTGCTGGCTAAGTTACCAGCATGGCTCCATCCCACAAGGTGGTGCTGGCTGCGGCCTCGCTAGCTTCACCCCCCTTGCCTCACCTCCCTTGCCTTGTACTGGTTGGAGAATGCGTCATTCCCCAGCTCCAGCCTTGATCCAGAGCCTCTGCCTGTTCACTGTTCACCTCAGCTGGCTCAGGGAATATGCTGTTCCCCAGCTCCAGCCATGCCCCAGACCTCTGTCTACATGCTGCCCACTCCCCCTCTGCCTCACTCACCTACCCTCCAAAGGACCGCCTTGGTGTGGGGGGTGGCACTTTCACAAGAGCCTCCAGCTGCTGGTAGTTTTTGGCTGCCTTCTGGGCAGCTCCACTGTGACACCATCCCTCCAGTGCAGCAGGCTATTCTCCTGGCTGGGTCTGGCTGCAAGCAGCACCAGCTGGCAATCGGCAGTGATGGGATGTCAGGCCTCTTTTTTGGCCTGTAGTTATCTGTAGTTTTTGGTGCAATAAATCTGTAGCCACCTCCTCTTTGTTAGCCGGAACCAATCCAGCAGCAGCAGCTGGAGGTGTTGGCACCAAAAAAGAGGCAGTGGCTGCAGTCTTCTTGCCCCAAACACCACCATAAACGATAGGCTGAAAAAGTGGCCTGAAGTAGTCCTGTGACCGTCACTACTATCCCCGCCCTGTTCTTTGCGCTGGCCATGCACACACATCACATTGCCTGCTAGTGCCGCTTGCAGCCAGACCTGGTGAGGAGAACGTCCGGCCACCGGAGGAACAGTGTCGCAGCGGTGCTGCTCGGAAGGCAGCCACCACAATCTGTTAAGGGGGGAAGGGGGAGACTATAAAGGGATAGCCACAGGAGCTGCCTTCTGAGCAGCTCCGCTGTGAAGGGAGGCTGAAAACTTCGGCTTCTCTCTGCCACAGCATTCAACCTGGCTGCTTCTCTCTTCCTTCTTGGCCTCATACCCATAGAGCAAATATGAAAAGGAGGAGAGAAGCATCCAGGCTGAATGCTGTGGCCGCCCCACCTTGCCATGACTGACATCAAGTTGGTCATGCCCACTCAGTCACATGACCCCCCCAACGAACAAAGCCACGTCCACCAATCCACACTCACAGAACTGGTAGTAAAAAATTTGAGTATCACCACTGGCTACAGCACAATACTCTTGTCACCTAAATGTGTGTGTTTCTCTTTCCTCCCTATTCCCTTTTTGTTCTTTCTTACACTGTTAGCCAATGTGTGTGGAATATCTTGTCCTTTGTTTTGTTAACAACTCTCATCTTAGTTGCATTATTTTTTCCTGAAATACACATGGGACAGAAAAATTCCCATGCATTTTCTTCTTTGAGATCTCATTCTGTCTTACAGCTAATCTTTCAAGCAAGAAGAAAGTTTCAAACAATTCTCATGAGCACAGTGAGATGTTCTTAAACTGGTTACTTGTGTTTGCAAGACACAACTGCTTCAGCTTGCTGTCAGCTGAAGTAAATAGACCAAGACCAGGAAGCAGATGGCCTTGGGTGTGCCACTTAAAACAAAGAGTTCTTTGCAGAAAGGTAGATGGTAACCTGAGACTTCCTGTACTACCTGAAACAAAAATCCCATAACCCAACGGGTTCAGAGGCACGTTAAAACTATTGAAGGTGAATCTTCTCTGAAATCTTTGCAGGATCTGCCTGATCATGGAAGGCTAGTTCAGCCCAACACAAATCTAGTGTTGTTTGATGTAACCCTAACACGAATTCCACATCTAGTTGGATGTAGGTGATTCCAGTAGACACTATCCCCCCCCAACTCAGTTGTGACATTCAAATATGGCTAGTTATTATTAAGTAGTCAACAACATGGTTGTATGTCCTGTTTTGCATTGTACATCATCTTTCTAGAAATCTATAGTCTTCCAGATTTACTAGGTTTCAACTAAATGCCAAAAGAAGGCAACATGAAGGAATACATTCTATTTTTTAAAAAAAATTATTGTGCCATTATTGTAAACTGAAAATGTTGTAAAAAATTTCTCCTTCTCTAGAAATCTGATGGCAAGGGCATTTCAGTCCAGCTCTTGCTGAAATATTTGCCTGATCTTCAAGGCCCAAATAGCAATCCCATCTGTTATAACAATTAATGTGGTCTACTGAAACGTACATTATATCTCCCAATAGGGGAGAGCCCTGGGTTTGATGGCAGGCATATGTGCCTTTGCTGTTTAGCCCAAAAAAGGGAAGATTCTTTCACTTCTATTTTTTTTCAAAACCTTAACTGAGAAATGTTTTTAAGATGAGAAACCCATGACCCCAAAATGAAGAGCAATAGTCAAAGATTCTGGAGAGATTCTGACAACCCTCAATTTGGGAATCTCCTTATCACAGGGGACTAATCTCTAAATTTGGAGTGACACTGGGAATTTTAATAGAAGGAGTAAAAACATTTGAGGAGGAAAACAAATGAAGAAAACATATTTAGGGAACATACTTGGTAGAATAATAATGTCTACATCTGCAGCGAACGTATTTCCTTATATTCCTAAACACAGCCTTTTAATTTCTAAACTCAGTATGCAAATCAATATCCATAATTCTAAGGTAATTCTGTTGGTAAATTAGACTAAAATTACATTGAGTCATACAGGTGGGGCAAATCGCCTTTATGCAAATGGTCATCATTTGATTACTTATGGTAACTCTGAAATTCAGAGACAGAGCGTGCCTAGAATCTCTGAACAGGGCTGAGAAAGACCCTCACTAAGTTTCTCAAGAACTGCTGCCAGGAACTTTGGAATATCAAAGGCACTGAAACCAAGACTGGCTATATCCTGGAGTCAACTCCAGCGGTAATATTCCAAAAATTTTACTACTGGTTCTGTGGGTGTGGCTTGGTGGGCATGGCAGGGGAAGGATACTGTAAAATCTCCATTCCCTCCCCACTCCAGGGAAAGGATATTGCAAAATCTTCATCTCCTCCCGATCAGCTGGAACTGGAGAGGCAGAGAATAGATGGGGGCAGGGCCAGTCAGAGGTGGTATTTACCGGTTTTCCAAACTACTCAAAATTTCCGCTACTGCTTCTCCAGAACTGGTCAGAACCTGCTGAATACCACCTCTGGTCAACTCCAGTTTCTTCCTTGACTGTTTTTACTAGCTAGGTGGGGCAGGTCTCCAATGGTTGGACTTGTGTAATTTCTAATGGCAGAATTGGGGCTGATTTCCATGATAGATATAATGGGTGGAACAATGGGGAAAGGATAGGCATGTAAACAGACACATACTTGCAACTATTTCTATGAACTAAACTACTTCTACAAACTAAAATTATGATTATAGTTACAGTGTTTTTCATGGAAATAATTAATGCTTAATTATACTATACACTATATTATAATTATACTATATAGTATACATTATACTATATAGTTAAACAAGCCAGTAGATATCTATATAGATACATTTATAAACAGAGGGGTTTTTGAAACAGCTCTTAACCATATTACTTGTTCCCTCTCTTTAATCATTGTTTTGGTATGCTAGCTCTTTATCGAGTGTTCTGACTTTGGCATTGGCTTTTAGGTGACAAAAGAGCAGGGAAAGAGGAAAAAAATAACTTTTTCCTAAGCTTCTTAGAATTCTAGCGTCTTGGTTCAAGCATTTTTCTTGCTGATTCCTGGTGTGGCCTTTCTAAATTAGCTTTCTGTTGAAAAGAATCACCAAACCAGGAATTGGTTGAAGGACGTGGGGGTTTCCGCTTCAAGATTTTCCACTTGTGACTCATTGGAAGCCAGGGGACTAATCTGTCCCTTTCTCAGCCTCACCTCATCTCACAAATAGCTGTGAGAATGAAATGTAGGAAGCCTCATGTATGAGCTGTGATGCTCATAACAAAAGGCAGTACATTTTATATTTGATTTGATTTATTTAGTTTGTCACTCATGTACAAGATAACAGAAATAAGAATAAACATAAGAACACAGGAAATGGGTACAAATAAATGGTGACATTAGGACAGGGACATTAGGCATGCTGGTGCACTTCTGCACACCCCTCCTGCAATAAATAACTAATGCATTTATTTGGGATGCGAATGCATGCACATGCAGATTTCTGAAGTGCAATTTAAGAAAAGTGAAAGAAATGAAATAACATTTTTAAAAAAGGTAAAGGGCTCATGAGATGAGTTTATACATTAACTGTATTTCTTAGGCAATCCTGAAAAGGGAGGTAAAGCCTCCAGAGGACAAATTCATGCCAACGTGTATCTTGCATGAAGCACAGCATCACTAGGCAAACACAGTTGCCGGCAGCATGTTAATGGGCATTTCTGAATTTCTCAAAATATATAACTGAAAGTTGGAGGTGCTAGCATTCACTTTCATTTTTATAAGGCATATTTCATTTTTCAGTCATGATTTGCTAAATAAGCCCAAATGTGCTGGGTCCAACATTAGATATCACTAAGCTATAAACAATGGCTAACAAAACAAACAGGCAGCTTATATTCTGTAAGCCTCCTTAAATCGCCATATGCAAATAGACGGCAATATAATTTCCCCAAATAAATTCCCTAAATAAATAAACAGTAAGATTCACATTACAATATATTCTAATCCCAAATAAGACATATTATAGCTTCACTCAATATGTGAAGTGAGCTGCTGATTAAATCAGAATCGCTGGGAGACTGATTATTTTAGTTTGGCCCAATTATTTCCCATTATGGCTTATAGTGATTTTTTTAAAAAAAATGAGAATCAGTGAAGTAATTATTTTCCCAAAAGATATTCTCAGATGAACTAATTAGCTCCCTTATGTTCCAATGAGAGAGAGAGAGAGAGAGAGATCTTTCCTTTTAAAAAAAGAAAAAGAAAATATGAGGTAAGACATGCAGAATTCATGTAAAGACTGCTGTGTGCATTTGAATAAGGATAGAGTGAGGTGAGAGAATGTTATTCAGAGTGTAGGTACATAAACCATATACCAACAAGAATGGGGAAATCCTTAACTTATGGATGAAGAATAACTATGAACAAGGTATTGCAAAAAAATACTGGTCTATGGGTCATGATAAAACAAAAATCAAAAATCCATTTATGAAGCCAACTAAAATGTTACATTTTTTTTTTAGAATTTTCAAAAATGTTGTCCTCGGTCAAGACAGTTAAAAGCAGAGGGAGAAAAAGAGCCAGATAACATTTTTTTTCCTAATCATGGAGCCATGTCTGCACCAATGCACATTCTTTGTGGGGCAAGATACTAATTGGATATTACCAGATACTGAATCCATTACACAAGGGTATTTCCTATATTACCCAGGTAGGAATAAACCAGTAATATTTTTTAAATCATCAGGTTTTTGAAATAAATAAAACTACCCCCAATATAGAGAGTTCTCGATCACATCTTGGAACCCTCAATCAATTCTAGATTTTCTCATATCACTAAAGCGGCAGAACAATATTGAACAAACTGAACAATGAAACACAATGAAAAGAAACAATTTTGCACAATTGTCTCCCTCCTTATATTCTTGTCCTTTTATAACATGTTTTGAAGGACTCACATTATCTGATGGTATGTGAATCTTTCCTGTCAGAAAAAAAAACAGATCTTTATAAATATAAGTTGTCTGAAATTCTGTACTATTTTGTTAATGCACACACCAATGTAAAAGATAAGGAAAAAATCATAGGTAAATATCTGTAATAGCAGAAATAGTACATGAACATTGTGCAAGAATAGAAAAATGTGTAAGAAGGTGTAGTACAAGAACAGAGCAAAAAAGAGCATTTTCCGGCAGGGATAAGTCAGGCTATACTTTGGATCCTAAACCACTTCATCAAATGAATTCAGCATTACTTACCCTTCATTATCCAGTGTAAAGTTCTGAAACATTTTTGTCCAGACAGTCAAGTAATCTTACCAAATAGTGACAGCAGAAAAATAAAGCTTAGCTAGCAGCAGAATGAAGACATTACTCACACATCTTTATCTGCTCACAATTTGACAAATGGCCAGTGCTGCTCTTTATTTGTCAGTGTTCAGCAGAGCCAGTTTGGCAATGAAGAAAACTCATGAACTCTTATGGGAAGAGGAAGAAACATAACTCTATCCCCGCCCCCTCCCAAGCTAGGTCACATCTGACATTTGCTGACACACCCATGATAGCTTTTATGTGAACACTCTGCAGGTACCAGAAATATTATGCATCTATACTACTTACGTATGTTTTGCATTGAGAATAATGGGCTAACACAGGGAAAGGGCTAATAATTGGAATAACACAGAGAAAGAATTGAGAGCTTAAATCTGAGTAAGATTCATAGATCTAACTATTTCTCTACATGATATACTACAGAGCAGTGATGGCGAACCCTTTTGGCACTGAGTGGCCAAACCAGTGTGTGTGCCACAGCCCTGGAAACCTGAAGACCAATTGGCCAGTATGCATGTGCGCGCCGCCCACCTGGTCTTTGGGTGCACGCCAGCCAGCTGGTCTTGGGTTTCTGGGGCTCTGGCACATGCGAAGATCAGCTGGTGTGCTAGAAACCAGAAAAGCAACTGGCGATTGGGTGCTGCTCACAGAGAGGGCTCCATGTGCCACCTTTGCCATGCGTGCCATAAGTTCGCCATCACAGCTATAGAGAATCACTTGAAGGAGTAGAGTAGGGATAGGGATACTGATAGAATATAGAACTCTTTATCGGCCAAGTGTGATTGGACACACAAGGAATTTGTCTCCAGTACTATTAATGGCCCCTTGAACTTGCAAATTAGCTCACTGCTACAGCATTTACAGAGGACCAACCATGGTTATTCACAGGGAGGGGTCATAAAAAAACTCAAGATGGCAACCTTGACTGTGAAATTAAATACTGACATTTTTTTACATGCATCATGTGATACACATAAAAAAGAACAGTTATAATTTTGCAGCTATGGCCACCACCTCAAAATTTTGACTAGCTCCACATATGGATGCTCTTGGGACCTGCTATTCTGATCCATGGTAAAATGTACCTAAAATTGATCAAACTTTCTGAGTGAGAATGGGACATAAATCTATATCAGTCAGTGGAAGAATGGGGTCTCCTCCATTTTCTTTTTTCCACAGAAAAGAGAAAATAGAGAAATGTGAGACAAAGAATTCCTTATCAATTTCAATCATTTTCAGTGACTTTTTTTTGAGCATGTCTCTTATCATAGTTCATCTTTTTCGTTCCCCATATTTAAAAATTCTACCGGAATGGACTGGGAAAGAGAATGGCACTTTGTACAATATTACAGGTTCAGAACTTCTGCACATTCCTCCTTTATAAGGGAAATGAGTAGTTACGACCTGCCAAGGACCAGGATTCATTTGAATCTGATTCTGATGAAGCTGCTCCAGCTGAACCAGAGAAATGTCAGCCTCAGAAGACACCAACAGAGGAATACCCTGAGGCTGATCAAATATAAGAACCATCAGAACAGCTGGAGAAGTCAGAAGGCGGTGTACAGTCTTCAAGTCTTTAGGCTCCATGAGTAGAGCAGGAGAGTAGAGCAAAGGTACTTAATGTGGCACTTTGCCAAGCAAGGAACTGACCACCTAAACTGAAGTTAACTGGTTGCAGCATCATTTAAGAGGCAGTCCTGGGCCATATTTCTCTGTTGGAAACAGCCAACGGATTGCTTTCGTTTGGTGTATTGTTCCTGTATATTCTGTTTGCACAATAAATCTTTAAACTCTGACCTTTCAAAAGGTTGATTAATGTGGTTTGATTCTTTCAATTTTGGATTGTATTTTAACTACTCTTCTGCATATTCCTGTGGAAGGTGAAACTATTTGGGTAAGCTTTATCTCAAGAGATTCTGACTTTGTGCTCTTCTGCTTGTCTGTCATTTATCTACTTAGCTTTGAGTAAACTGCTATTATCACCTGCCAAACTATATGAAACCTGAAAGGAGACACACCACTCACCATTGCATCAACAGGGGTTTAGCAAAAGAATCAAGGCACCCTGCTTCTAAAGAACGTAGAAATAAATGGTTAAGATAAATGTATAGTATCCAGCTGCCAAGAATTCTGCAACCTAGTCTCATTTCCCCCTTTTAATCAATTTGTTTAATGAGGTTGTAAAATGTAGTTTTGTTGGCTGTAAGAGACTCCAGAGCACTTGTCATTTATCTTGGCAATTCTTCCTTGACAACAGAAACTAGTTTTTCTGTGTTCCGGCTCACCCATTGGAAATAGCTAAATCACTTTGTGCATGTGTGTCTTTCAAGTAGTTTTTGACTCCTGGGGACTGTTTGCACTAGTCTCTGTAGATTTATTTACAAGGTGATTCAGAAGTGGTTTGTCATTCATTGTCTCATTGATAAAACTGAAAGAGACTGACTGGCCCAAGGTCATCTAGCTAGCATCATGCCTAGATTGGAACTCTCTCTCCTTGTTTCTCACCTGATGCCAAACAATTGGCAATACCTTATTTCTTTCCCATCAACTAATAAATGGGCAGATAAATGAATTTACAAATATTATTCAAATGATGCTCAATTTGGTCAAAAAGAGCAACTGACATGATTCCTATTTTTTTTTGTTCCTACTTCACTGACCATGCTATTTCGCTCCCTGGGTTCATTATCAAACAGGTAGGATGGCTGTCCAGATCTTTTTAAGCCTTCCAACATTCATTGTGAACTATACTTTTTGTTGAAACTTTTTCACAGGCTGCATTTGAGTGACATTTATTCTTGGATTCTTCATACTTATAAGCAGTTCCTATCATAGCACCAATGAACCCATGACTGAAGTATCCAAAACTACACCTATTTTATGTAGAGGTTTAAGCAATGCTTTTGAAGACTGCCAGAATATCTGATAATTGGAAAATTTACAGATTGTACCAAGGAACAGGCATGAACTCATTATAGTTTCAACTGTATTTAGGAATGGATTTATCTTTAGATTAGTTCACAGGTGTCAAATTTGTGGCGTCATGTTGCTGTCACATGACATATCACAATGTTTTCCCCCTTTGCTGGGTTGGGCTGGGCATGGCCTGTGTGTGGCACATCTGGCCCGTGAGCTGCCAGTTTGACACCCCTAGATTAGATTATCATGTCTGTGTTTAATGAACTGAGAGATGGCATTATTCAAGGCATCACAGATAATTTAGCTGAATTACTTTAGTACTGTATCTGTAGAAAATTGGAACAGCTGAGATGCATGGGGATGAGAAGAGATTTTATACCTCTTCTATGCTCATTCCCTGGAGCTAATAAGATCTTTTCTTAGTTATAAAATAACACAGCTGTTCCCTTGGTTAATTTGAGTTTTAAAGTGCTTTAGATATATAATTCTTGCAGATTATTTTATAGAAATAAAAACATTCACAATATAACAAAATGACAAAAATGTGAATGCCATGCATAACTGCAATTTATGTTTGTATTGCAGAGATTTAAGGTACCTTGTACTATCCTATTCTGCTAAACTTTGGCGCACAAATCAGCTACAAAGTTTCATACATACCAGGGGTGGGTTGTTGGCAGGTACTACTGCTGGATTGCTCGTGGGCGCGCTGTGCATGTGCTTGATATGCACTGTGCATGCATGCACAATACAATAAAAATGTTCTGTGTATGAGCAGAAGCAAAAAACAACAACAACAACAACAACAAGATGGCACCGTCCGGAGAACCAGTTTGGGGGCGTAGCAGGCCTGGGTCTCTGCTGGTTCCAGTGACTCAGGCCACCAAACCACTACCGGTTTGGCCGAACCGGTCCGAAACCCATCACTGATACATACAAAATCAAGAATCTTGTAGACTTCTGCTATCTCCTGCATCTGCATTTTCTTGCTTTTTGTCAAGAAAAAATAATGGTTCTTAGAAAGTGGTTCATTAATTAAGATTGTTAAACTCTGTAACGTTTACAGATCCCTACTCACTCTGATCTGGAAAAACTAAAAAAAAGTTGTTTTTAAAAATTAAAATTGGATTTATTAATTTGGATTTGAGGAGGGACCTTACAATTTAACTTGGAGAAAGGACACATATTAATATTTAATAGCCTTTGACATAAGTTGGGGAGATTTGAACATATAGCAAAGATTTTGCGTTTTTCAAATTGATATTTCATGAATGAGGTATTATGGGCATTCTAAACTCCTGCACATTAGACAACATTTTGATTTCTTTCTAGACATAGGGACAGAAATAAGAGCTACTACCAGTGCAATGGCCAGTTAAAGGGAGCCTGAGACAAGAATATATGTGTAAATGTCTTAGGTCCCTCCCTAGTTCATACAAAGATGGAGGGAGGGAGGGAGGGAGTGGGGAAGCACATTAAGTCTTGTAAGATTCTGTTACTATTACTTTACAGTAAAAGTAGTACTGATTTATGTGGCATTGACTCCCAAGCCTGATTTACATTGAAGAGCTGATACAGTGAGCTAACTGCCCACTTGTGTCAGGAATGTTTGGAAAAAAACTATGAAAATATGACCTATATGCTATTTTCTTTTTTAAAAAGTGCTTTTGACCTCCCAGTTATTTAGGCAAAATGATTTCTTAAGAAGGAATTAAGACAGACTCTGCTGAAATAAATTCCATCTTATGCTATAGTCTTCAAGAAATGTCAAAGATGAACAGCATTTTTGGATATTTTTTTTAACTTTCTCATGGTGGTTGTTTTTTTTTTTTTACAAAAGTTTGTTATTTTTTCTTTAGTACAAACATTTCATCATTCATTAATCAGTGTGTCATCTGAGTATAAATTTTTGTGTCATAATAATTAAAATTTACCACCATATCCTTATATATACCTATTCTTATCTTAACATTACAACTTAACATATCTCCTGGTATAGCATTTCTCTTCCTAATTTATTTTATTTTATAATATTTTTTATCCATATTCATTTTCCAGCCAATGATAAAATAACCTCCATATATTGTAATAATCAGATTCTTCCTTTCCTTTAATTGCTAGTGTTAATCTGCTCATTTCTGCACATTCTAATATTTTCTTAATCACATTTTCCTGTGTAGGGATTACTTCAGCTTTCCAATTTTGTGCAAATACAATTCTAGCCGTAGTTATTACATAAATAATCAAATACACATTTTTTTTATTATATTTCCCTGGGTGGATACCCAACAAAAACAATTCAGGTTTTAACTCTCTCATGTGTTTTGTACTGGAGTTTGCAGGACTTCATTAGAAGTTAAGTTACAAAGAAAGGGGCTCTGTTTAAGTAATCTTTTGAGGTTTAAGAAGTGTTCCAGAATTTGAAACATTGTCCCTTCCACAATGAATTATCATTTCATTGTGCAAACTGATGGTTTGGACTTTGCACCAAGTGCTATTCTCCCTACAATTTTTGCATTGCACTTTTAATTTCAGCTGCTTTTACCTGCTGAATGGAAGTGTTTTTAATAAGATATTTTGAATAAGGTAGCATTGCCCATGCACATTGCTTTCCCATTCTGCAAACATTTTTGGAAAGTTCAGTACACCCCATTCAATTCCAGACTGATTGTAAAAACTCAGAACAGCATTTTTAATGGATTTATTAAAAAGAATGACAGCAGCTCTGGTAAATAATGGTGTATATGTGCATGCGTGTGCACTCATGAGTGCATTTAGTTTACAAAAGATTTTCCAGTCTATAGTTTGCTATTTTTCTCACTAGGCTTTTCATCTTAGGAAACAGTTTTGAATCATGGAACTGTATGTCAATTTTTGACAATGATTTAATTATTAATTTAGATAGCCTCTTTGTTTATTTTGGGAAGATTGTGTTGATCAGCTATTTATACCTTTAATAAGTTGGGCTGAGAAATGTATTAAAGAAACAACTGTGTTGAAACTCCAAATCAATACATCTATGCAATTCTTATACTGCTTTCGGTAATGGCTGCATTCACTGGGGATAACATTCCAAGAAGCAGGAAACAAAATTTGTACATTTTCTTGCTTACAACATATCCAGTTTTCAAGGGTTTTTTTGTAATCTAAGTTCCCCCTTTACTGTTTCAGTACATATGGTTAATAAACTGAGTGAGAATCTAGCAGTTCCTATGACTTGAGACCTATTGGATTTTTCCATTCCTGTTTTTTCCAGGAACAAATGGCCAACTAGAGTAACCAACAGAGTAAAAAAAAAAATACACTGTCACCCCCACGACAGTGGGGGTCAAGTTGCAAAACAAGTATTAGAAGGAAAAGTGAATAGGTTGAAGAAGGGAAGACTGAAAATGTCTTGATTGGATGGAGTTGATGAGATCCTCAAAAAGAAAGATGTGAGAAGTTTATAGAACAAAAGGCAATGTTCAAAGCAATATATGGTAATCAGGGGTGGGTTTCAACCGGTTCGCGGCGGTCCCCGCGAACCGGTTGGTCAGCGAACCCGGAAGTAAGTAACTTCCGGGAACAGCGAAGGGCCCACTCACCCACCCACGTTCCTCACCCGGTTTTGATGAGTTCTGCGCTTCCACGCACGTGCAGGACGCATACAGCACCTGCGCGATCCTCCAGGAGCAGCTGGAGCATCGCACGGACACTAGTACGCATGCGTGCGCTGCGCACGTGCACGAGGACGCCGCCGGCCCCGTTCCAACCAAACTGGTTGGAATGGGGCGAGAAACCCACCCCTGATGGTAATAGAAAAAACAAGACTGGTTTCCTGAGGTAAAAGGCGATGGAGAGAGATATAGTGATTGGTGTCTGTATGAACAAGATTTCACCCTTTTGCTTATTTCAAAGGAATGTTGTTGCCATTTATTCTCCCCTTTGTGTACTATAGTTGACTATCATGGATAACAAAATGAATAAGATCTCCAATAGAATATCAGTAATGTGAAGGAGGAGGTCTAGCTAATATTCTTCACAAAGAAATAAAAGAGAATAATTTGAAGAGATATATCTATAAGACAAAACCTTGTTGCTTGCCCAATTGTTTCCTATAAGGCACAGAATGCTGTTGCTAAAATGTAATCATCAAGAAACAGCATCACGTTGCTTGCATCATAATACACTAGACTTAATCAAAGAAATGTACTGGCAAGGATCCAAAGATAAGAAATGCAACCCCCCCAACTTATTAAGTATACCGTAATTGAGCACATTGTGAGAATATTTATATAAACTGTATGCCTTTTGTTTATACACTTCAAAGGTCACAAAGAAGCAAATCTCATTACAGCTTAGCATGTTATGCAAACAAATAATAGATTTATACATCACAAGTATTATGCAAAAGGTACCTAATCACCGTATTCTATTCAATGCATAATGCCTAGTTTGGGTGTAGGAAAAACAATATCAATTTGTGATCACATGAACAAAGCCACGAGGAAGGTGACTGGTTGGACCACTTCACACAACACATAATTATTATATTTGTTAAATTTACTTGCTGCCTATCTCCCTTTGGGGCTACAATTCAGCTAACTCAAATAAATGATGGCCACTAACTTGGATAGTATTACTTTGTAAAGGATAGTTTAAACAAACAATAATTTTGAAGCATCTATTTGTACGCAATATTTCTTCAAATACCAATTGGGGGGGGGATTATGTTTGCATCTCCCTCTGGGACATTCCAGAGGCATCTGACCACCCACCCACCCTAAGAAACAAAATACCCACCTACTAAGATGGGGCTAGCAATAATCCAGCAGCACTCCTAATTTTAAAGTATGTTCAACCTGCACCATCCTTTTAATTATTTAGCACAGAAACCGCTTTGGTCGCATTGACCGATGATCTCTGGAGAGCCAGAGATGGAGGACATTCCTCCATCCTGGTCCTCCTTGACCTCTCAGCGGCTTTCGATACCATCGACCATGGTATCCTTCTGCGACGACTGCGGGAGGTGGGGGTGGGAGGCACCGTGTTGCGGTGGTTCTCCTCCTACCTCTCGGACAGGTCGCAGTCGGTGTTAGTGGGGGGGCAGAGATCGTCCCCTAGGCCCCTAACTTATGGGGTGCCTCAGGGCTCGGTCTTATCCCCCCTGCTATTCAACATCTACATGAAACCGCTGGGAGAGATCATCCGCAGGCACGGGATCAGATACCATCAATATGCGGACGATACTCAACTGTATCTGTCCGCCCCGTGCCAACTCAATGAAGCGGCAGACGTGATGAGCCGGGGCCTTGAAGCCGTTATGGACTGGATGAGGGTTAACAAGCTTGTGCTCAACCCAGAAAAGACCGAGTGGCTGTTGTGCTTCCCTCCCAAAGATTCGATCAATATTCCATCACTCAGGCTGGGGGGTCAAATTTTATACCCCTCAGAGAGGGTTCGCAACTTGGGAGTCCTCCTGGATTCACAGCTATCATTTGACCACCACTTAACGGCTGTGACCAGGGGGGCATTCGCCCAGGTTCGCCTGGTGCGCCAGTTGCGACCCTACCTGAATCGGGAGGCTCTCACAACAGTCACCCGGGCCCTTGTGACCTCTAGGCTGGAATACTGCAATGTGCTCTACATGGGGCTGCCCTTGAAGAGCATCCGGCGACTTCAGCTAGTACAGAACGCGGCCGCGCGAGTGATTGTGGGTGCACCTCGGTTCACCCACATAACACCTATCCTCCGCGAGCTGCGCTGGCTACCTGTCGAGCTCCGGATGCGCTTCAAGGTGTTACTAGTCACCCATAAAGCCCTGCATGGTAGTGGATCTGGATACTTGAGAGACCACCTTCTGCCAGTTACCTCCCTGCGACCAATAAGATCACATAGATTAGGCCTCCTCCGTATTCCATCGGCCAGCCAGTGTCGGCTGGCAACTACAAGGAGGAGGGCCTTCTCAGTAGTAGCCCCGACCCTTTGGAACGAGCTCCCCGTGGAGATTCGTACCCTCTCCACCGTCCAAGCCTTCCGCACAGCCTTGAAGAACTGGCTAGCCCGTCAGGCCTGGGGACAAGGATAGTTGCCCCTCCCGAATGATGAATGTATGTTGTTTACTATTTTATTATATGTCTCTATGTTTAATGTCTGTATTCCCCCTCCCCGATTTTATGTGAGCCGCCCTGAGTCCCCTCAGGGAAAAGGGCGGCCTACAAATATTAATAAAATCTCAAAAAAATCTCAAATTATCAACAGAACCGAGGTAAAGGACACCGCTCTCTGGAGCAATGGCTTCCCCACAGAGCTGAATCTCTCTTTAAGCCTGCGGCTCGCTCCTTCATGCATCTTTTGTGCAAACATCTGCACTTCCTGTGTCGGATGAGGCGAGCACATCTTTCTCCTTCTGTCATGGCCACTTTTTATAGACGCACAATTGAGAGCGTTTTAACAAACCGCAATCAGTTTGGTTTGATGGCAGCAGTGCCTCAGGTAGAAAGTCCATACAGAGAATGGGAAGGACAGTCAAAAAGATGATAGGAAGCTCGCTTCCCATTATTGGAGATACAGCTTATAAGTGCTAAGTGCTTAGAGCTCAAAGCATTAATAGAGATCCCACACACCAACTTTATGGTTTGTTTTTATTGCTCCCCCTTTGGGAGGAGGTTTCAAAGTATTTCTGCCAGGTATATATCGAAATTTCATTTCAATGCATGCCAACTGGTGTACATTTAAAGAGACAGTAAAGTTATTCTAAGTAAGGTCTAAGTCTAAGTCTTTCTTGTTTCCACTGTCAAGAGACATCCGTCTTACAGGCATCAACAAGCCCTTCCCAGGCGAGGCAACCGGGCGGGAGACTTTCCCTTCTAACCCGCGCCAACCAAAACCACGCCCAGGCGAGGGAGCCCGAGGGCCCATTCGAGAAGCACGAACAGGCGTCCCTTCCCTGATTACGCCACCTGTCTCCATTCCCGCCCCCGCTTCCGTCACCCTCACGCCTCATCTCACATGACTACCAGCACGTGACAGGCTCCGGGTCTGTCAGGTGACTGGCGCTGCGCGGAGGGAGGGCGAGGGAGAGAGGGAGTCACATGACTCTTCCGCCAGTGCGCTTTCTTGCTTTTCTGCTCGCTCATGTTAGCCGAGTAACCTTCGCGGAGCTTTCCCTCGGCCTGCCATGGGACGCGTCGTCGCGTTCGCCGCAGCGTGCGGAGCTGCTGTCCTCCGGCTCCGCTGGCTGGCTGCCCTCTTCTTGCTTCTCCTCCCGGCCCAGAAGGGATTCCCCTCCACCACCTTAGCGGCCCAGGACGCCTTCAGTTACCAGATTCTATGCAAGTAAGCGCCCAGCCCTCCGGGAACTCCGCTCGTTGCTTTGGGACAGCTGCAGTTCCGCGAGACCTTTGTGGGAAGGGATGGTTTGCGAAGGAATTTATCCCGGGTTGTGGCCGGGTTCTCCAATCGTTTTCTCTTTGGCAGGCAGTGTGGACATGTTGAAGCTTAAATACGCATTTGCATGACTTCCTTAAGAGTGCTTTCGCATTTTAGGTTCCCAAGTGCCTTTTTACGCTTCCTCCTATTTACCCATGATTAAATTAAGAGGAACTGCGATTGAAACAGCGACCTTTTACAGTAACCAAACAAAGTTGGTATTTCATCATCACCTTGTTCAACTTGGTTTCTCCGAAAAGCTTGCTGTATGTCATTTGCTATATTAAAATACTAGTTCTGGAGGCAGTAATTTTAATGACCTTCACTGAAGGGGTAACAGCTGCTGTCATTTGTTTAAATTGTGCCGTCTCCTAAACTTTCCCTGCACAAAATTCCTAAGCTTAACCCATGTTTGTGTATTAAACGCTACTGCAGAATGTAATTAATTTCTTTGTTCAGGTTTCCTCTGTAAGCGTACTGACAAACAGGACCTAAACGTTTTGTACTGGTTGTTGAAAAGCCTTTAAATATAGGGGTTGTTGTGAACCTAAACAGCAAGAAAAACCTGTTCCTTTCCCAAGTTAGGCAAAAGAAAAGAAATTGGGGTGAAAGAAAGTACCTTTTGCACAGGAGAATGAACTGGTTCTAAAAACCTTCTGCTGGGACTTCTTGGGTTGCTGATGAATGGCCTCTAGTTCAGTGTGTTTTGCTGAGTTTATGCAATACTGTATGTTCAGTTATAGTTAGTTTAACCAATTTAATACATAGGTCAGCTGGGTTTTTATAACATGCTAAATGAACCATGTGATAAACATTAAAAACCACATAATTCAGCATGATATGTGAACCAGGTGTATGTAAGTAGGGGACCATTATCTGTTATATTAAGGTGAAAGGTTATCTGAAGCTACTTTGTACTACAGTACACCATATTTTGACTATATAGCTTAAATAGTCCATTAAAAGGAGCAACAGTTCTTCAGAGTGACAGGCAGGAAATTTTCTCAACTTTTCCTGATGATGCTAAGAATCTATTACATGCACTCTCCTACTGAGCCACAATTTTTTTCTGGAAGGCACAATTCCAGACTCTGGTTAGTTTAGAATATACCTACTTTACACGCTGCATACTAGTACATTCAGCAGACATAACCTTAGCATTTGTTTGTCACCTCTGTCTGCTATTTTGATATGCTATGTAAGCTTGAAGAACAAATAATAGCAATAGCTATTTTAATAGCTATCTTATATACAGCCTCACAGTGCTTTTATAGCCCTCTCTGAGTGGTTTACAGAGTCAGGATATTGCCCCCCAACAATCTGGGTCCTCAGATTAATATTAAATCTCTGCTTCCTTAGTAGTATAGTCCAAAGGAATTATACCCATTGTATAGAAGAACACTGGAAATGTATGTTGTGTTTGATTTATTTCATATATGAGGAGGTGTAAATGAAGCACTTAATTTATCACAGTTAAAAACTTATAAAGACTGCACCACTAGTAAATGCAACCTGGACTTTTGGGTTTCTTCATTTTCACTTTCTCTGAATGCAGCATTTAATTGTGAATTATTTCTCCCCTCAGAGCAATATCTTAAGGCACCAATGTCAGCAGACGAATTGTTTTTTTTATAAGTGCTATAAGATTTTGTATGATTCCTTTCATGACTAAAATGAAATATATATTTCAATTTTTTACAAAAATATTTGGGACTCCTTTATAACAAGTTCATGTAAACCACCTGGAATCTCCAACTTTGAAGAACCTAACTATTGCCTTTCCAGTGAAGTTATTTCAGCTAATCAGTTATTAGCATTAGAAACTAATTAGCTCATTGTTTTATTTATCACTTTCAATTGGTTCTGAATAGCATATAATTACCGTGTTTCCCCGAAAATAAGACAGGGTCTTATTTTCTTTTTACCCACAAAATATGGCTTGGGCCTTATTATGAAGGGAGGGTTTATTGTTTTGGGGTTGCCGGGTGGCTGCTCTCTTGCAAGCGGGCTCCCAAAGAGCTGGGCACAGCCTCATGGGCGAATGGCTGTGTTGTGCTGTCGCAGCAGTGCAACACAACAGCCATGAAGTGACTATGCTCACGAGCAGCTACCCGGCAAACCCCCTTTCCAGCCAGGCAAAGCGCCATTCACTGACTTGGGGTATCACCAAGCTGTGGGAGCGCCTGTTCTCCGGTGCCCGGCTCCCATTGCTTGGCGCCTTCGAAATGCTAGTGAATGGCACTCTGGACGACTGGAGAGGGAGGTTGCGCGAGTGGCTGTTCTGCTTGCGCTCCTCCCAGCCTCACGATGCCCTGGTCCAGCTCTCCCTACAGAGCGAGAGCACCTCTGCTGCCTCCACCGCTGCCATCCCAGCATGGCTTTTTCGGCGGCTTCCAAGTCGAGTCTTCTGGCAGTGGCTGCTCTGGGCGTATGCTCTATGGTTGTCGACCAACTGCCTGCAGAGCGTACAACCATAGAGTGTACGCCCAGAGCATCCACTGACAAAAGACTCAGTTTGGAAGCTGCTGAAAAAGCCATGCTGGGCTGGCAGCGGCAGCGGAGGTGCTCTGGTTCTGCGAAGAGAGCTGGGCCAGGATATTGTGAGGCTGGGAGGCGCTTGAGCGAGAGTGGAACATCTGCTTGCGCAACCCCCCTCTCCAGCTGTGCAGAGCTCCATTCACTGGCATTTTGAAGGCGCCAAGCCTGGAGCTATGCCCAGCTGGAAAGGGTTTTTTCCAGGTGGCTACTCGTGAGCATGGTCACTTCATGGCTGTTGTGTTGCACTGCTGCGACAGCATAACACAGCCATTCGCTGTGCCTGGCTCTTTGGGAGCCCACTCGCAAGAGAGCAGCCTCCTGGCAACCCCCCTCTTCAGCTTGGCACAGTGCTGCTCACCAGGCTAGCAGTATCCTGAAGGCGCCAAGCAATGCGATCACCTTTGCCTGCCACCCAGTTCCCGCGGCTTGGCATCTTCGGGATACCGCTAGATTGGTGAGTGGCACTTTGCCTGGCCGGAGGTGGGGGGTTGTCCAGGGGTCTTATTTGCGGGGGAGGAGTTATATTTTTGCCCACCAGAAAAATGTGGCATGGCCTTATTATCCGGCCATGTCTTATTTTCAGGGAAACACGGTAAGCAGAATTAAAAACAGCAAAAATCCTATCCAATTCTCTTTTACCATAATCTCTCTACAATTATTATTTTTAAATTAAAGGTTACATTAATCTAATGCAAATTAAGTTCATGCAAAATGATATCCTGTTAGCTGTGTATTATTTTGTCATGATTCGTAAGTGTTTCAGTGGGGGAAAAGCCTAGTTTTGTTGGTTTGTCATTATTAGACATCGGCAGTGTTTATATTTCACAGAGCAATTGCCCAATGTCTTAATTTGCTCATAAAAACAGAAGCCTATTTTCTGACCTACTCTTAAGTTAGAATTTCCCAACAATTTTTTCTCATTTTATCACTATTTGTTGCAGAATTATACTTATTACTTATTCATCAAGTTAAGATCTCAGCAGTGTGGTAACCTAGTGGTAAAGATGCTCACCTCCCATTCACAAGGTTGAGAGTTCATTCCTAGGGAACAGCAGATGTTTCTCTCTTGGGGTGCAAAGAGAAAACGTCTACTGCAAACTCCATGTAGGTGTCAGGAAGGGCATCCAGCTAGTGAATACTCAGCAGCATTCAGTTGCCCAACTCTACCCTGAATTAAGGAATAACAGAGTTGTAAAAAGAACAAATAATGATCTACATACTACAGAGTTTTGTGAGATTTATATTCCAAATACATTATATGCAGTTTCTTTATAGAGATGGGAAGGGAAAACAAAGATCTTCAGGTTGATTTCAAGTCTTAGTGAAGTTTTCATGGAAGTATCCATTAATATTCTTAGCAGCACTACAGAGGTTTGCCTTTTTCTGGGATATTTTTCTAACTTTCCAGGCTAAACTAAAGTACTGGTATTACTTGAACGCTTGAATGTGGTTAATTTTCAAGCACAGAAAATAAGTTTCAGATGTTGTAGCTGTTGGAGTATATATATGAATACGTATATATAGGATAACCTGTTTCCTAAAGTATATAGAATTGCATTAAGAACAGGGAGAGTAAGAGCTCAATTAATCCTGCTTAGTATCATTTTGCTGTGAGTGGCTCCACCAGCATAACGAGGGTCATCATGCCAGTGGAGCCACTTGTGGCAGAACGTCGCAAGGCTCATCTCGCTGGTGCTGCTGCTCATGCATGCAATGGCACAACACACAATGCATCGTCCAGCTGTGAGCGGCTCCACCAGCACCACCAGCCTTCTGGCATTCTAACACAAATGGCTCCATCAGCCCAATGAACCTTGCAGCGTTTTGATGAGAGCGGCTCCACTGTACAACAAGCCTTGTGGCGTTGTGCCACAAGTGGCTCCACCAGTGAGAGGATGAGTCACATAATTGCCTGTAATTAAAAGGCCATTATACTTACACTAATAACCAATTTTTCCCATCGTAATTATGGCATGTAAATTTCAACATATATTTGATTGTCAAATTTAATTTTTTGAAATGAAATTTACAATGAAATGAAACTCAGCTAGTGTGACAAAAATTTGACAAATGTCACGTTTAAATCTTAGTTCAATTAAGCATGCCTTATTTGACTGAATAATAATAAGACCTCCCCAAAAATAAGACCAAGTGCTTATTTCAGGGATCAAAAGAAAATAAGACCCTGTCTATTGATGCCTCAATAATAGATTGGCTCATTCCAGGGGGGCGTGGCCTGTTGCCGAGGAGGGCTCCACCGAGCTCCTCAGAGATCTGGTCTGTATATCTAAATAAGATCATAGATAGCACCCCTTTTTGGCTAAGAAAGGGGCAGGGAGGATAGCCCCGTAGGTTAGGATCTAATCGTAAGCCACAGCCTTTTTTCTTTTATGGCTGTGGAAAGAGATTAGATTCGGCCGAAGCGGAGCTTTTATCTCCAGCCATTTCTTCTCAGCTGCCTTTTTTTTTTGGGCAGCCCCAGACAGGCTAGCCCCCCCCCCCAGGACAAGACAAAGTTTTTTCAAGCTAGAATTGATACGGGCGGGTCCCACCCCTGTGAGATTTATGTTTTTATTACTATCGTAAATACCAGCACCATTCGTCTTAGAGACTTCTTTGTCTAAATAGACCTCAAAATGGCGATTTCTCTCCGTGGATGATTGATGTACTTAGCCGGTGTTATCTCCCTGCAGACTGCTCCTTAACAAAATAAATTTTTCTTTTTTGGAAATAGAGGGGAGCGAAGCTCTGCTTACTTGCTTATTTATTATGCCACCCAAGTCAAGGAAGCGTCTTGCTACAAAAGAATTTAAAGAAACACAGCCTTTGTCTCCTGTGCCTTCTGCTGGGGAACTTTTAACACAGGAATATCTCCTTAAAATGCTTAACGCTTTTAAGACAGAAATCAGGGAATTTGTATTGGAATTATATGATGATTTAAAATCTAAAGTTAATCAAATGAAGGCGAATACGTTTGCAGCTGTGTCTGCCCTGTCAGATTATTCTGCTGAAATAGAGAACAAATTGGAAAGTCTGGAGAAGGCTAACTTAAATTTGACTACCAATATTGAAATTTTACAACAGAAAATTAGAGACAATGAGAAACAGCTTATGGTGATAAATTTTAATAGGAAGGCATCTGCGATAAGGGTCAGGGGATTCCGTGAAAAGGAGCAAGAGAATTTGAAACAAACCTTTGCTGAAGCCTTCAGCCATGCGCTGGGAAGCCCGGGACTTAACTTTGATTGGCAGATTCGGAAAATCTATCGCCAGAACTCATTGATAGCGGAACAGCGACAGCTCCCGAGGGACATAATTATACATTTCTCTACAAAAGAATCTAGAAATGCGATCGTGCAAAAATTTCATAATAACAGGCTCCGAGTTGAAGGCCAAGACCTGATTGTTTTTAAAGATATTCCTTCTCAGATGCTGACAGCAAGAAGGGATTACGCCTTTTTAACTAAGGAGCTTAGGAGCCAACAGATTCGATACAGATGGGAGGCCCCTGCCGGTATCACAGTTACATTTGAGAATCAAAGATTTCGTCTTAACTCTGTTTCGGAGGCTCAAGATTTCTATTGTAGGATTCTGAAGGCGGGACTTCCTGACGCGTTTGGAAGAGTGGAGAGACAAGCGGAAGGAGAAGCCGAGCGGTTGGCCATGTGGTTGCAAGATGGAGGGGGTAGCCCCTCCTCCCTCGGAGAAGTAGAAAAACGGAGATCGAGAATTTAGACATTTCAAAATGCTTGAGGACTGAATGGGGGCTTGAGACCTCTCCCCGGTAGAAAAAGCGGACTAATTTTTATCAGAAGGGAAAGCTGGGTGAAACTACTTTGAGCTAGATTTTAAATTAACGTTAGCATAAATTTGATAGTGGTAAACATCAGATAAGTAAGGGATGAGGGTAAAATTGACGTTGTTTAAAGCTTATCAGAACAGAAAGCCGGTTGGGATCATCTTAAGATAAGTGTAAAAAGAATGCGGAATGATTTAGGGTGTTTAAATTTTGTTAGAAGGGACTACTTTAAAATAGAAGGATAACTGATTCTTGCTGAAAGTATTATTTTATAAATTGCTCTGAATTACATTTTAAACAAATGCTAGTATAAATTTGATAGTGGTAAATATCAGACAAGTAAGGGATGAGGGTAAAATGCATGTGGAAGGAACTACGTTATTTGTGGTAAACATCAGACAAGCAAGGGATGAGGGTAAAACTTATGTTGTTTAAAGCTTATTAGAACAGAAAGTCGGTTGGGATTATTTTAAGATAATGTGTAAAAAGAATGCTGAATGATTTATGTTGCTTAAACCTTGTTAGAAGGGACTATTTTAAAATAGAAGGTTAACTGACTTTTGCTGAAAGTATTATTCGAATATGTGGAATGACCCATGCTATTTAACTTTTACTTGAAGGGAAAAATATCAGACAAGTAAGGGAAAAGGGTAAAATGCATGTGGAATGAATTACGTTATTTAAATCCTATTTGAAGAGGAAGTTGGTTGGAATTATCTTAAGATAGAAATTGATTTCTGTGTAAAGTAATAGTTGATTTACGCTGCTTTAAAGAAAGATGATTCATGCTGTGTAAATTTTACTAGAAGGGAAAGTTTGATTACTTGTCTGTAAAGTTATATTTGAATATATGGTATGAACCACGCTGCTTAAATTTTATCGGAAGGGATCATGAGGTTAAGGAAAAGGAACGGGAGAACCTACAGAAGGTTGGGGTAAATAGCAAAGAAGTAAGAGACGAGAATAAAATATAGATAGAAGGATTTATACTATTTAAACATAGATAAAGATGGGGGGCTGAGATCAACACAAAGAGTGGTTTCCTTTTTTTTTTTTTCCTTTTCTTTTTTCTCTGTTTTTTTTTTTCTTTTGATATATTACTTTTACTTTTTAATCCATATGTACACAAGATATTTTAGACAGAAGGTAGCGCCAGGTGTGGGCCCTGGGAAGTCGGGAGGATTAGGGATGGGGATTTGTGGGGGGTGGGGTGGGGGGGTGTTAACATAGCCTTAAAAAGAACAAGAATGTATTTATATACGGTGGTTTTTTTTTGTTTTTGTTTTTTTTTGTTTTTTTTATTTCTTTTTTTTCCCTTGGTTCATCTTACCTTTATCAGATCCAACAACACTCGAATAAAGGCATACACCAAGGAGGGAGGTAGAGGGAAGGAAGAGGGAGGAGTAAGGAAGGAGTAGGGGGAATGTAAGGAGTAAGGGTGTAAGGAGGGTGTCTGGGGAGTAAGGGGAGAAGGAAGGTTTGAGGGGAAAGGGAAGTAGGAGGGGAGTGTTAGAGGGAGAAAGGAAAGTTGGAGGGGGTAGATGGGGTGTATGGAGGATGGAAGGGTTAGGTGGGGTTGTGAATGATGAGTTGTGTTTCCTTTTTCTGTTCGTTTTATTCCCTTTTTCTTTTTTTTTTCTCTTTTCTTATAGTGAATACCCTGTATATAAATGATTGCAAATGGAATGTGAAAATTGAATAAAATATATTTAAAAGGAATAATAGATTGGCTCAACTACCTTGGAAGGCTGTGTAATAACTGAATAATTGCTTAATTAATACATGTAATGATTTTTCAAGATGGTAATTATGACTTTAAAATTAAATTTTATGTTCTGTATTTATATAACATTAATGGGGGGGGGCAATCAATCTTCCTGGTACTATTACCCCCCAGAATAGCAAAATGAATTTCTGCAACCTTCCATCATCAAGCAATTGATTGGATTTGGCAAGAAATAAATATACCACTTTAAAAAAATTAAGATTTCATCTGTTGAGTTCATTACAGTAGTGATATAACTTGTTTGTGGTTGGTGAAAATATGCTATTGAAGTATGATTTCAAAATCTCAGCTTCTGGTTTCATGCACAATGCTAAGCCTGATTCACACCAACTACTGTATATTCCGCTGTATAAGACAACTGGGTTTATAAGATGACCCCCTACTTTCAGGTGCTCGCGAGCCGGCTGAAGGCCTCCATGCTGCCGGGCTTTCATAGTTTGTGCTCAGCGCCTTCCTCCTCCATACCGCCAGCCAGACCTTACTAAGCCGTCCCAGTGCTCATCCATCCACGTGCCAAGGCGAGGAGTGCCGAGATTATCGATTGAAAGGCCGGCGTCTGCGCTGGTGGTGGCGCGGCTTTTTGCTTGGTGGTGTTGCCAAAGTGTTATGTTTCTTTCATAAACTTGACAAACCTATCTTTGTTCTGAGCAGGAAGGGAAGTTAAAAAATCTTTATAGTTTTGAGAACTTTTAAAAGTGTTTTAGTACCTTGTAAACATTGCATGGCAAACTCAAGGAAAACATTCTCCTGAGATTAGAACTACAGAGCGGACAGGGGGGCTATGCATACCCTGAAAAGGCATTCAGAGCTCAGGATAACAGTTACAGGCAAGCAGTATGAGATCAGAGATTAAAATCTACCCTTGGAAGATACAAGAGTTTACTTATTGTCACTTCTCATTCATAGAATACCTGACAAATATGTTTTTATGTAACACAGTGATCAAAATGGGGTAATTAAATATCTGTTCCAATACAGTTAAATATGTTTAATATTTTTGTTAAAGCGCCATAGAAGCACTGCAAATAAATAAGTAAACAGTAATACTTAATTACAGGTAGTCCTTGACTTACCTGATCAGTCATTTAATTACTGTTTGAAGTTACAACTTGGAAAGAAAGGCTTTATTGTATGTAAAGCACTTTCAGTCATTGTAAAGTATCTTGCCACTCCTCCCAGTCATGTGATTATGATCTGGCTGCTTGGCAACCTGTTCATGCTTAAGACCAGTTGCCAAGCACCTCATAATTATTTGATCACCACTCGCAAACTTCTCTACTGGCTTCCCAAGAAAGTCAGCCCAGAAAAGGAGTTCCAATTCCTTCCCTGCACTTTGTTTTTGCAGCCCGACAAATGGGGAGGTTGGCAGGGGAAGCTGAAAGATGCCACCACCTACCAATGGATTTCCCCTCCCTTTAATGCCTGGGGAATATATGGACAATGTGTAAAGGGAGGGGAAATCCTTTGGTAGGTATTGGCAGCTTTCAATTTCCCATGCCAACCTCCCCATTGACTTTGTCTGGCTGCAGAAACAAAACGCAGGGAGAGAATGGGAAACTCCTTGTCCCCACAAAAAACCCCTTTTTACTGTGAATGCTGCTCATTCACATCCAATGATGTGAATCATCTTTCAAGGGAGGATTTACAGTCACAGACTTTATCTGGCTTGGAGAGCTGAAAGGCCAATGTCTGCAAAACCTGGCAAGGAGTCTTGGAAAGTCACAAGCCAATTAAGTGAACTAATTATCTCCTGCAAATGCCCCCCCCCCTATGCTCCTCTTTTATTTCCTTTGGGAGGGGCCATTCATCGTCCACCTGTGGCCTTATTCCCAAGTCGACCCCTGTTCTTTAGCTATTCCCTTTGTCTGGCAACTCAGCATGTGCACACTGGGAATAGGCTCTCAGCTGTTCATCTGCCTCACTGATGTTTGACTCCAAAGGCAACTGATAACTGACATACGGCCCTGGCCCTCTGTCTGCCACAGAGCCCTCACCCGAGCCTTCCCCAGACTCCAGGACTGGTCCATGTTCCTCCCCAATCTCGTCCTTTGGCAGGCAGTTCTTTTATTCCATCTACTTAAGGATGGAAAGAGCTGAGATTGCAGTCATTAAACAAAGTGGTCATGTAGGCATCTTATTTAACGACTGCTTCGCTCAACAACCAAGATTCTAGTCCCAATCTTGGTCATGTTGGCTACCTGTAAAAAAGCCCCATTTGTCTGACCATGTCCTTAGCTTTTATGGATAGGTTATAATCTTGTCATGCTATAAAAATAGAATAATTTGTGTTAAAAGGGTAATCTCAGTGAGGACAGAAAGACCATATTTTGTGATATTAAACAATTGCTTCTGTCTGCCTTTGTGTACTTTAAGACATCCTGGTTGACTGACAGTCACATGACTGGGAACAAAGCTCAGAAAAGTTTTATATACAGTATAGTACACAGCAGTTAGCTCAAATGTTTGAATCACTTTTTGTGGTTGTGATTCATCTAGTTAGCTGTCTAGGCCTATAGCTGAATCATTTGCAGATATTATGGAAAGTTCATGCCTAACCATATGACAGCTAAATCAATATTAAAGAAATATATTTTGAGAAGACATTTCAATAACTATTTGCAGTGAAAAAACATTCTTGAAAACACGCTTAATTAGCATTTTAAAATAAAGGCATGTAATAGTTTCTTAGTTAATGATTATACCTAGGTTTGTTGACACTTTTCCCCCCAGTTCACTATCATCTGATACTTCTATATATATTTAGGAGTCAGACATAATTGTAAGTTAGCTTAGTAATAAAAGTTTTTTAAAATATAAAAAATTAGTGAAAAGTCTACTCAAGGAATCGTAGACAAATGTCTTTAAAATGAAACTTGTGTTTTATGATCTTTGCATGTTTAATATCTAGTGTCTTCAGATGATGCATTTTTTTTCTAAAATGCTAAATTAGGATGTTCAATTTTTAGGTTTGTAGCTTTTTCATTGCAATTACTAATATTCACCAAGCATAAAATTTATGTTCTGAAAAGTAAACAAGGATTTGAAGAAAAAGAGCACATGACCAGCACTAAAATTAGTTTTCACTGGTGCTTTCGTGCAAATTATTTGCTTCTTTTTTCCTCTTGAGTTTGGTAGCTGTTTCTATGAAGGTAATAAAGGGATACCTCTTTTTTTGTCAAGCACTTGGAACTTAAAAATCTTTGTTGATTAATTAGAAATTAGGTGAAGATTTAGATCTCCTTTCCGGATTCTACCCTTGCTGTAGATGGAAAATGATGTGTTGCAATGGCATGATGTGTACCTTGTGGTGAATCAAAATGCAGTTTGTATCTGTATGGCTTTCTTGCTATATGTGAACTCAGTTACTCTAGTTTTTAAACCATTATTAAACAATCATAATTAATGCATGATGTGAATTTAGCCAAATGACATCAATTTACTGTGTTCCTCTGTTTTAAATTCTAATTTTGTCTGATTTGCACTTCATAATTAAGATGCTTTTTTCAGTAATAGATAACTAATCATTGAGAAGGGAAAATGAATTCTTACCTTTGTTTTCATTGGCTCAAAACTTGAAATGTGTTTTTTTTTTAAAAAGATCACTTTTACCAAGCTGTATTTCCTTTATTAAGTATTTAATTCTAGGAATGCCTTTCAAGGAAAGGAATTGGCTTTCAATTCTCAGTTCTTTAAAATTGTTTATATTTTAAAACTTCATAAAACTAAAATGTTTTATTTACTACCTTGGCAATTTATGCAGTTTAAATATTTGTTATGTAAATTATCTAGTTCAAATGCTGTAACTTCTTCTAACCCTATTACTAACAGTTTGGAAGAATTAACTCTGATTTCTTAGTCACTAACTTTTAAAGATGCTGAAGATACTCCACTTTTATGCAAATTTAAGAATCTTAAATGTCTTCTTGTAAAAGAATAGAAAATTGCTGTCAACTCTATGACATTAGTTTTGTATGACTATAAAATTAAAAATAAAATATTTTGCCTTGTATATATGACACCTCAGAATGTTTAAGCTTCAAACTATCAATTGCAGTGGCTTTGGAGGATTTAGCTTCATAACATAATTTTCCAGATTCCTCCTTTTTGTTTTTATCATTAGGATGATTATGAATAATAAAATTATATTATTTCATTAATACTTTTAAAGTGTACATAGACTTTATGTTAATTAAAATACTAACAGAATTAATACATTAACATGGTATTAACAAGGAGCAGATCAGTACGGATGAAAAAAATGGATGGATGAAGATATATTTGAGCATAGTAATTTGGGTTAAAACAGTTATTTGTGGAGTTTGTTGAAACATAACAATAATACTTTCTCTCCTTTTTTTCCCAGTTATACATGGGAAGCTGTTGATCTTGATAAAGTGCATTATAAAATAAATCCCTGTGGTGGTGTAAGAGATTGTGCGGGATCCAGTGCCATTTGTGCCCATGACCTAAAAAATAATTTATATTTCTCAGTAGGTAAGTCTAAAAGCTTTTCTGCTCCGTGGATTAAAAATGTTAAATGCCATCTGTTCAGCTTCTGGTTTTTTTAAAAATAAAAATGCAGAAGTCTTGTTTTAAATCAGTTTAAAATTTTTACATATAAATATTCTTCACATTTTCTTTTGGGTTAAGTGGCATGACATGAAATGCCCTAAAGTAGTAAGTAATAAAGAAATGAAAGGCAGGATACGAGAAAAGGAAAGGACTATAGGTCCTTATGACCACAACTGGGATAGGAATTTTGGTTGTTGAGTGAAACGGTTGTTAAGCAAGATGCCAAAATGGCCACTTCATTCAACTACCATAATTCTGGCACTCCCTTTTGTGGTGGTTAAGTTACGGTATATCCCAGGTTGTTATGTAGCCAGAATAAAGCAGCTGCCTGCCTACTAGCAGGCTTTTTTTGAGAGAGAGAGTGAAAAGGCTGCTTGCTGGAGGATTTGAGTTCCTCGTAGAACTGAAACCTTCCAGCTTGCAGTTCTTTGAGAGTGAGGGTTTGAACTCCGCACGGAGCTGAAATCCATCAGCAAGCCACTCTTCCAACCAGCCTGCAGAGATGAAATGGAGTCCTTTTGGCAGGTAGCAACAACTTTCAAACTTCCTTGCTGGCTTTTCCATTTTGGGGACTCTGGCAGAGAAGATTGCCAGTGGTGATCATATGAACATGTGGCAGTGGGGAACTGGTTGTAAGCAGTGATGAAATTCAACAATTTTCCCTATTGATTCTGTGGGTGTGACTTGGCAGTCATGTGACCGGTGGGCGTGGCTGCACAACTGACTCACAATGTAAAAGCAGCTGGACTTCACACAAAATGGCCCCTGCAACAATCAGGAATCTCACAGAGTCACAGAGAGCTCAAAAACCATCTATCACACTTTACACAGAAATAACCCAAAAGCTGCACAATTGACTCACACACAATGTAAAAATGAACTGGCCCAAACCGGTAGCATTTCACCCTTAGTTGTAAGTGCAAATTGATTGTCAAACACCCTGATCTCAATCACATGACCGGGGGGGGGGGAGAGTTACAATATGTTGTGATTGTCAGTTTTGTTATACGGGAGGTAAAGCATTATTTCATAAATAATTTATATGTGCAGCCCATCATGACTTCAATAAATTTGGATTTCCAAATAATATTTTTAATAAGTTAGGGAAAGTATAACCTGTGTTGCCTGTCTTTGTAGTACTTGTGCCATACACAACATTCTCTCTTAATGATAAGAACAGCATTAGTTTGGCCCATACATCATAAGTACAATCACAATCCAATTTTTACCCTAAGCTCTTGTGCTTTGTTATGTGCAAGTTATGATTTATAGTTTAG
This sequence comes from Thamnophis sirtalis, assembly GCF_051295495.1. Taxonomy (NCBI): domain Eukaryota; kingdom Metazoa; phylum Chordata; class Lepidosauria; order Squamata; family Natricidae; genus Thamnophis; species Thamnophis sirtalis. The sequence goes on along the minus strand of NW_028261386.1, from coordinate 76,978,686 downwards.
AAATTACCTTATAAGCTACCATTATATGGCTTTTATCCCATCAACTTGGAAGTATGTGAAGTGTACTGACAGATGATTAAAATACAACTTGAGCTATCTTAGTAGGCTCTACTCCATGACTTCAGGTATAGTCCACATATATAGTCATGCCAAATGTATCTAGAGAGTTTCAGGTTAAAAAAGCTGTAATAGATTTCAGAAGTCAATTTTTGTATTTGCCAGGAAGAAACAATTTCTTTACAATATATTTAATTGGACTCAAACAGGAGCAGGTAGGATATGTAAATAGTCCAAGGCTTTGTGTGATTAGGCTGTGATCTTGATTACTTGTTCTATTAGAGAATCTTATCTCAATTAGCAAAATGTTCTGCTAATATCTCAATCCCCATGATCTGGTTAACTCAAGAATTTGGGTATGTTATTTTCCTTTACTCCTCACAATCAGCAGGATAAAGTGGTGTAGTATGACCTAGACCACATAACAAGTTTAATAAATCCTAATCGCTACCATAATCTCATTAAATGGATTGCTACCATCCATTTTTAAAATGATTAGTTGGAGTTAAGTAAAGCCATTATTATTATTTTTTTTGTGCTCCTGAGTCAGTGTTGATTCCTGGCAATCACTTGAATTAATCCATGTAGTTTCCTTGGTAAGGTTTTTTTTTTTAAGGTAATTTGCCATTGCCTCCTTTCTAGCGCTGAGAGAGAATAACTGACCCAAGGCAGAAGTAGAATTCATAGTCTCCTGGTTTCTAGCCTGGTGCCTTAACCACTACAGCACTATAAATAAGAAATAACTAAAAACCCTATGTTTGTGTGAAAGAAAGCCAGCAAGGCAAGAAGGAATGTTTTATAATAAAATTATGTATAAATACCATGTTTCCCCAAAAATAAGACAGAGTCTTATTTTCTTTTGATCCTCAAAATAAGTGCTTGGTCTTATTTTTTGGGAGGTCTTATTATTTTTGAGGTGCAGGTGACGGCAAGCATGGTCACCTCATGGCTGCTGCTGTGTTGTAATATTTTCAGGGAGGGCTTATTTAAGTGCATGTGCTCAAAAGCCTGATTGACCTTATTATCCGGGGAAGTCTTATTTTCAGGGAAACAGGGTACTTGAATGAGAGACATAAACTCATTTTTTTTCTTTAATTCAGTCAAGTAAAAGTACAACAGGTGACTCTGCATCTGAGTCCCATAGGTTTGTTTGTTTTTTGTATGAGGTCTATGACATTCTTAAAAGAGCTTGGAATTTGAAGCTGGATAGAAATGACTAGCACATTTTCTGACTTAGGTTACAGAGAATAATCTTAGTTCCTGCATGAAGATATTCCAGGATGAGCCTACTAAATGGATAGGTTATTCCTAAAAATTAGTTCAACAGTATATCAACTGAATTGGGTTTTTAAGAAGTAGGAGTAGAGCTGTTCAGCTTGATACTTTTGGTCTGCATGAAATGCTACTCTACATGTGATAGTCTGAACCTTTCCCTATATTGGGATAATGAAATAGTATGTTAAGGTGTGCCAAACTAGTTAAAGGCAGATCTGCCCTAGCTGCCCACAGGTTTCCATTCCTCATTACATAATTGCCATTCTGTATGGGAGTTTATAAACATATTTGTTTATAAAATGGGAGTGTAACGTTATATTGACTCTTGTGCTTTTTTCTTAATTGTTGCAACATCTCTTACGAACACATGTTAAGCTTTACAAAAGAAAAAAGTTAACACTCTCATCTGGCACTAAATGCTTGAAGCTTGAACTTAGCTAATTTTACAGATTCTAAAATAAACCCAACAGGATTTTCAGCAACCCAAAGTGAAAAGACTCTGACTTCTTAAGATTTTCCTTCTTAAACTTAAGTCAAATATTCATGGACTCAACAAGCTTTCCTGATCAACAGATAATTAAGTTATTAAATAGGATATCACTTTGTACGGAAATGCTCTGGTCTACGAGATGCAGTTTTGCTACTTTTTTAAAATATCCATATTGAAATTTAATTTTTAAAATGAAATTATTTCCCTTATATTAATACCATACCTAGACTATCTAAAATTTCTGTAAATGTCCTATCAGATCTGATAAGAGGAGTATGCTCTGGATCCCATATATATTAGAGAGTACTATCTTATGGGACCCAGGAACCATGCCTTTTCGTGTTGTCTTCTGCAGTACCATACCACCTGAAATTTAGCTGACTCTGAACTGTGTTGGCTTTTCAGAAAACTGTTAAGACCTGGCTATTTCCCAGCATGGGATTGGGAATTTACTTGAGCCTAGGTAGGTTGGTTGCTGGTTTCCTTGGTTGCTGCAACACGTTGTTTGTTCTTGTCTTCAGTTTTTATTTATTTTACTACGGTTTTAGATTTTCTTATCAGCCCAGAGTCATGTTTGTGAGATGGGCAGCTGGTCCCTGAAAATTTCAGTACCATTATCTGCATCCTGGGAGTGTCAGGCAAGCTGTCCTGCAGCTGCTGAATGCTGGCTCCATTAAAGCCATTGTATTTAGAATGTGAAGGAAAAAAATCCCCTGGAAAACCTGGGTCCATACTGTCATCACCACTGCGAGCAAATCTTTCAATTTGAAATAACTGCTGAAACTAGAAAGTGGAAAGCAAGCAGGAATTGGCATGTTAATATCTGTGAGCAGCTTATGGCAGAAGCAATGTGAGCAGCATCATTAATTATGGAAGCATTATTTTGTTGAATGTATCCTCTCAGTCCAGTCTGTAGAGCTGATAGATCCATGAAGGTGAACCTATGGCACATGTGCTATAGGTGGCACGCAGAGCCCTCTCTGTGGGCACGTGCACCATTGCCAGTTCTTCTGGTTTCTGGCTCGCATGCTGGTCTTTAAGGGTGCCAGAGCATTGGACAACAGCTGAAAACGCCCAAAAACTAGGCTATTTTTTTTTTGAGCCATTTCCTGGCCTTTTTTGGGCTGTTTTCAGCCGTTTTTGAAAATGGCCCCAAAAACTTTTTAGACCAAAACAGTCTAAAAATGGCCAAAAAACAGGCATGTGCCCGCCGGCCAGCTGGTCTTTGGGTTTCCCCTGCTCCAGCATGCGCATATGCACACACATGCACACGTGTTTGTGGTTTGTGCACTCAGTGACGAAAAGGTTTGCCATCATCATGATAGATAGTAGGCTCAGAAAAGGAATGAGTTGCTTCACTACTAAGACGTAGTACAAGCCCTCTGTCCATCACAGCCCATGTTGGATGGAATTTATTCTAAACCATTCCAAAAATTTATCTGATAAGCATGAGGGATTTCTTGTCAAGGCTGTAATTACAGTAATTGTGCACATTTACTCTATTCTGAGATTTGGCATTTATTCCTATATTGGCAAATATTTCTGTATATAAGGCTGGCTACCTCTCTAAGTATGCCAAAAAGGATGTGTGTAAAGGTTGGCGCTTGTCTGTCAAAGAGACAGCTGCTGAAATATTATTGGAGAAATGTGTATTTTGTTAAACAGGTATTTTGCCTCTCTCAAAAATTACTGACTTCAGGGAATAATTTCCTCATGATTTTCTGCAAAGCTTTTGGGGATCTTGTCAGACAAATAATACTTGATGTTGATGTAGTCTCACATTGCGTTAGGCTTCTCATCTGAAATTAGAAGTAGAAACTTTATAGAGACAATTTGTTGATAAGTATGTTTACTGCAAGAACAAAGGATGCAACTAAGAATTATTCTAGCGATAGCTAAATATAAAATATCATCATATTTATAGCACAAACAATATCATGTTCTTGTGCCTCTTTTTCCTACCTGCACAGGTGCAGTTATCTGGAGGTGTTATAATTTTGAACAGAAGACATAATTGGCAGATATTTTTTATTGTAACAGACTACATTGATCTAAAGCTATTTACTTGTAATTTTGTCAAAATACGATCTTAAACCAGTCCCCTCTATTTCCTTATTTGCTCCATCCCTTATTTAAGGAAAACAATCTTTTTCCTTTCCCTTTTCCTTGGATATTCAACAATTGAAGGATATTGTTGTTCTTCCACTGTCCAGGGGAACTTTGTCATAATTTCTATCCTTATCGAAACAATAAAGACCTGAATTTCAGGTTTTCACATTTTGCTTTTCACTGAGATAATGAAAATAGATGGTTGAATAAATGTATATCTTGACATACATACATATGTGGGGTGGGTGGCATATAGATTTAATTGCTTAATTAAACATTCATGTACTTAAACTGCATTGAACTACAATCTCCACTTATGAGCACAATGGGGCCCAGAATCTTGGTCATTGAGCAAGACACCACATGACTTTTTTGCTCAATGACAGCAATCCTGGCTCTTCCAGCTTGGTTGTTAAATGACTGCATGGGTTGTTAAGCAGAGGGCCTGGAACTTCTATCATGTCTGGGATGCCTAGGGCATCTCCCTGACCCCCTAAGGGGAATGAACCCCAAAACAGTGGCAATCGGTAGCATCTTTGCCAGATTTGTGGTTTGTTCCTTCATGGTGCCGAGGGATTTCTCTGGAAAGGCTTAGAACACTGGAAGGAAAAATTCTAGCAAAGGCTTTCATTCTGAGTCTTTCAGAATGATGATTTTTGGAGGGAGAAATGCTAGTATCCTTTTGGGATAGTATATTAATATATATATAGGTTTATGGCAGTGATGGCTAACATTTTCCAGACTGAGTGCCCAAAGCACGCATCTGAACCCCCAAAATGCAATGTGCATGCAGGCCCCATGCATGGGTCCCCCCATGAATGCACACGCTACCCCCTGCATACGTCCCACCCCCGCCCATGCACACGCGAAACCCCTGTGTGCACCCTGCCCCGTGCCCTGCACATGCGTGACAGAGATCCAAAGACTAGCTGGGAGGTGCACATGCATGCACGGCAAAGCTGAGCTAGGGCAACAGCTTGTGTGCCCACAAAGAGGGTGCTGCATGCTATAGGTTCGCCATCATGGGTTTATGGGTTGGTAGGATGGGGATTTAAAATTGCAGTTCGTGAATGCTCAGGTGATTTTCCTTAAATAGATTATGTGCCATCCATGACAGTCTGTCCCTAACCTGGTCTTTAGGTCTTCCAACAGTGCACCCTTCATAATAGTCCATTAATTTTGCTACTGGCTTTCTCGTCTTCTTTTTCTTTCCACCTTTCCCAGCATTAGAGCCTTTTCTAGAGAACTAAGTCTTCACATAATTAATACATTCAAAGTAGGATAATTTGAGCCAGACCATTTGTGCCTTGAGTGGATTGATTTGTTTAATCATACATTTGTTGGTTTCCTTGGCTGCTTATGGCATTCACAAGAATCTTTTCCAAAACCAACGTTCAAAAGGCTCTATGGTCTTTCTGTCCAGCTTTTCTGCGATCTATTCCAAAGTTTAGTTACTGTACTTTTTGGAGTATGACACACACTTTTTTCCACTCAAAAAAGAGGGTGAAAATCTGGATGCATCTTATACACTGAATACAGCATTTTTGATCTCCCGAAACCCCTCCCCCTTTTCAAAAATGGCCATGCATAGCCTTTAGGAGGCTTCCAGAGTGCTCATTAGGGCTGGGGAGGGCAAAAATGAGCTAAAAATGTATTTTGCGCGTTTCCCCACCAGCTCCCAAGAGCACTCGATAAGCCTCCTAAAGGCTATGCATGCCCCCCCTTTTTTTTGACAAAAAATGGACATGTTTTCGCGAAAAACAGGCCGTTTTTGGGAGGTGTGCAGAGTGCAAAACCTTTTTTTTAAAATTTGCCTCTTCAAAATCTTGGTAATATTACACTTCTTTATTTCTTAATTTAAAGTGGGGGGGTAGTCTACCGTAGGTGAATTTAACCTGAGGATAAGCTAAATTGAAACTCAATCACCATGACTTAATGTGGACCTGCATAAGATTGTAATGTAATTCTTTGACACTTTCCTGGCAAGTGTCCTTGGCCTGTGTTTATGTGTGCTTCAGATGTTTCTTTGGACTAATAGCTATTAGTCACATTGCTTTGCCACCCTGCTTAGAACATCTGTATATTTATCTCTGTAAGGTTTTGTACCCCACATCATTTGTTTGACGTCTATTATCCAGATTCATGGCAAATGTTGCATTTCTACTACAATGTTGCATCTTTTCTTAATAGCTAATAGTTCATATTATTTAAAATCACCTTTTGAGATTAATGTACAGTATATGCTCTTTTTATTTTAGGGGAATCCTCACAGATAAGAAGATCTAATTTACTCTTGGAATTCAGCACTAAAGAAATTTGTTCTAAGGGAAGTCCACATACATGGCAAAGTAGCATCAATTTCTATTGTGGGAAGACTTTGGTTAGTATGTTACTGCTGACAATTTTATTTCTAAATGGGCAATAATTATTTTTAATTATTAAGTGTTGATAAGCTGTTCCAGTCCTGACAGAAGAATTATGTTTGTCCTAGAAAGTATTTGCATGTTCATGCAGTACACATTGCTTATCTGTTTTCCCAAATGAATGTATTTAAAAGTATTTAATTAATGTACCAACATTACCAAAGAGAAATATCAAATTGATCAGATTACATAAAACTAGTTCTTCTTAAAATTTGATTTAAAAATCTGCCACTCAACTTATGTGCTTCGTATCAGGTAAAATAAGCATACTTTATTTTAGGCATTTCATTATATATCTGTTTTCATTCAAGTTTCTTTTCCAGAACGTTGTTAAAATCATTTATTTATTAAATTTTCATGCCACCCATCTGCCTGATAAAGGGACTCTGGGTGGCTTACAAAACAATATAGTGTTAGGTCTTGGCATTTGATTTTGTACTGTCTAGGTTCTGAAATGTTAATCAATTGATATATATCTGGGTAAAAGTAGTTTTTTGCTTGGAAATGTAAACTGTACTAACCAGTAACATTTATTTTAAACATTATTATTATTATTATTATTATTATTATTATTATTATTATTATTATTTAGGTTTTAATTGTAAATACAAATACAAATTGATCAGTATGGTGCATCACTTTTTTTAATCAGGGTTCCCCAGAATTTGTGACTTCATTTGAGTGTGTTCATTATTTTGAATGGAGAACATTCCTTGCATGCAAGAAGGACTTATTTACATCAACTGACGAGGTAACACAAGTTCTGTTTGAACATAAACTAAAAAAATCATCATATGCATGTTGATTGAGAAGTCAGTCCATTAGATTCACTGGGCCTAATAGGTTAACTAAACAATGTATCCTCAGTTTATTATTTTCTTATCAATTCAGGGCTCCAAAAATTATAATCTCATATTGTTTACAACAAGTGATATTAAATGCCATTTATTGTTAGATTTCTGGTAATGTCATGAAAATTTTAAAATAATAGTAAAAGATTATCTCTTTTTAGTTTGAACAATCTATCAGTTTTTGGATCTAGCTATAAAGATGTGATATTCAACACCAGGCATTAAGTTTAAGGCCTCCCTTCTGCACTACAGATTAAGTAACGTGCTATGAGTTTCATTGAGGTGAGGCATTGGTTAGTTACTCTAGGTGCAGTTTTGCTTTTGGGTATTAGAGTATGATTCAGTACAGCTAAATTCAAGCAACTAAGTTAGTCTTCATTTTTGTGAAATCCCAATTAAAACAAAAAAGAGGTGAAGATAATTTGTTATTCTCTTCTTGTGCTGCTAATAAAATTTGTATTGTTTGTTAAATATTCTTCAGTATGTGAAAGAAATTGATATTTTATATACTCTGAGAACTCATTTTTATTTTTGGACTATGGTTTTGTCTCAGTAGACTGTGTATTGAATTGTGTACATTCTTTCTTTCATATACTCATGTCACCATTTCATCCTTGCTGTTGTTTGCTTAGTCTTCTAGAACAGAGTTCCCTCCACTCTCCGTCTTTGCAAACTGGGGGGGGGGGAGGAAGAGGGGATGGTTTTACATGAGTGTTGGGCAAGTAAGCATGTACACTTAGCTCCACTTGTGAGAGCGGTGGGCATATGTGCCGGCCCCTCGTGCAAATGGAGCACATGTACTTGCCCACTGCTTGTGGAACATTTATGGCCTGGTTTCAAAAGGCTCAAGGCCCAGTAGTGGACCCCTGTCCTAGAAAACTGCCAGGCAAACAGGCAATCAATTACATGGTAGGAGTAAAATAACAACAGCTCAGATATGAATATAGCACATGCTTTTTAACAATTGACCATCTATCAAACAATAGTTACAGAAAATTATGGATTCTGATGATCCTTCCAGAATACTAGAGGTTTGATTAGGCTGTTCAGTATAAACTTATTAAATACTCTGGTTTTGATTTGCTCAAGATGTGAGTAATAAATTGTAGCTTTTTTGAGATTTAACTTTTTATTAATTTATCAAAGTATAAAATACAAAGAAAAAATAGTATAATAGTAATTTTGAATGAGTGCACACTCTCATCAGTGCCACAAGATGGAAGCATAATATTTTTATTGGTTCTGCATGTTAAAAAATAAGACCAGATTAAAGTACTTCTGTTTGAAACCTAGAATCACAGATAGAATGCCAGTAATGACCCTATATTGTGTATGAACTTACTTGCAAGATACAGTACTTACGTTTTAAATTTCTAGGTACCTTGCTACATATTTGACGAAAACCTGAAAAAACATGATTTAAATCCATTGATTAAGACATCTGGTGGATACTTGATAGAAGACTCAGATGATGATTCACAGTTATACATCAACATATGTAGAAACATAGGTATGAAATTCAACTAAAAAATAATGAGTAGTTTTCTTTAATTTCCATAAGGCAAGACATTTTTACATCTAAAATTTTACCATGCTTCCCTTTAGGATGAAAGGCATAAAATATTAGTGCTTTTATTTGAGTGACACTGATTCCTCAGTGTTTCCCAGTTCTCCATTTCATTAAATACCTCTATTTTATTCAAGATATTTATTTATCATTAATATTTATGAGACTTCCAATTTTTAAAATATATACTCTAAATTTCCTCTTGTATCTATGGTTTTGCAGAACCTGCTGATCAATTCTTTCCCACTTTTCTGACATTTCCCCCATAACTTTTTGTCCAGATATTAGATAATGTTTATGCCTATTTATCTTCAATATTTTGGTTGTTGAATAATCTATAGTTCAATATATCTCATTGGTGCTGCTACCTTGTTCGATTTTAGTCATCAATAATAGTGAGATGTTCCTTAAATGTGTGGAAAAACAATGTCTGAGCTCAAGATTTTCTCAAACTGTTATTTGTACGATTATTAGACTGCCTTATGGGCAATAGTTTATAATATAATTTTGGGAGGAAAATTATATTTTTGGTTATATAAAATATTTTAGAACATATATTAATAGGTATATAGTTGGTTTATAGCTTCCTTTAAAAATGCCATTTCTATGACTAATATATAACTTTGGTGCATGAAGTTATTCTTAAAGCTGTGAAAACCATTTTGGGGCACTAAAAATGAGTGTAATCTTGCATCATGCTTAATGCAAATAACTTGATAAATATATTTGCCTTATTTCTGGAACTTCTGATCAAGGTATTTCTGTAAGACGATATCTCTTCAGTCATATAAATTTCTAATCTGCTCTTGCCCACTTTGCCATGTTAGTGTCTATTGTATATAAAATAAAATTTTGATTGCCACAATTCTGATTTATAACTTGGCTAAATAGCTTGTCCTTTCTATTTTTTATTGTTTTGGATGACGTGGCCAAAGAGCGTATCTTTGATTTGATTTAAGCAAACTTTTGGAAACTTTTAACTAAGGAACATACTTATACATGTAATACATAGGTTGTTATTAATCATTGCTTTAACAGGAAAGTCCTCAGGAGAAACTAGCAGTTGTCCAGAGCACAGTGCAGCTTGCTTGGTGAAGGATGGTCATGCGTTTGATCTGGGCCATACTAAAGAATTACTAAAACGGCTTGATAAAGACAGGTATGGCTGAAGTCTTTGTGTGATCTTTGAAAGTCATCAGCATGTCAGTGCTGTTTATAGTGAATAAGGTTGGAAGAAGATAGCTGTAAAGTTCAAATTTTAATGCAAAGTTTAATTCTTACATGTTTCTGCTATTACTAGGAATTTGTATTGAGAGTTGAATTAGATGTCCTTTGTTTAGCATATTTTTCGGAGCATAAGACGCACCTTTTCCCACCAAAAAAGAGGGTGAAAATCTGGATCCACTGAATACAGCATTTGTGGCCTCCTGAAACCTTGCCCCTTCACGAAAATGGATGTGCAGAGGATTGGAAAACCTGCAAAGTGTTCCTGGGGGCTGGGGAGGGCAAAAACGAGCAAAAAATGGGCGGGTTTTTTTGCTTGTTTTTGCCCCCCCCTCCCAGCCCACAGGAGCACTCTACAAGCCTCCCAAAACCTATGCATGCCCTTTTTTGGGCAAAAAATGAGCCCATTTTCACAAAAGGCAGGCCCGATTTTTTGCTCGCCCCCCCCCCCCCAGTCCCCAGGAGAACTTTGCAGGCCTCTCAAACCCTCTGCATGCCCCATTTTTCACAAAAGAGGCATGCAGAGGGTTTGGGAGAGCTGCAAAGTGCAAAAACTTTTTTTAAAATTTACCTCTTCAAAAACTTGGTGCGTCTTATATTCCAGTGCGTCTTATACTCTAAAAGTACGGTAATTTACAACGGTTTTAAAATTAGCCTATTTTTGTATGTTTTTGGAGCACAGAAAATAACTTTTTATTAGAGGAGGGCCTAGAATCTCTAGAAAACCACAAGCATTGCTTTCATAGGTACTGCATTCTTAATTTTGTTCCTAATTGTATATTATATTATTTTGTTGAATTCACTGAATTTGTAGCTGTTGTTCCCACCACTATCCCTTTATTTATTTACTTGTGCTAATTTCGACAAATATTTCTTCTGTAGTGCCCAGCATCTCCCTAGAAGTATCTTACTTGCTCTTTTATTTTTGTGACTATATATTGCCTTCGGGTGGGCTAACTGATTATGCAAGAGTACTGATAGAATTAGTGTAGTATGGGAGAACAATATAAAATGATTTGAGTCAACTTGTAATTTAAACAACAATTTGAAATTAGTATGACACCATTGTTCTAGATTCTGCTTGTGTAATTGTTCACTCCCCAGTTTGATATCTTGCAGATAAGTTTGAATTCCAGTTTCTTATATTTCCTAGCCCTCTTGTTTTTTAACTGTTCCACTTCAACTATACTTTGGAGGGTTTTTCATTGGGAACTTTGCTTTGTGTGAATCTCCTGGTAGTTTATTTTTTATGTTTATGTTTCTTATTTTTTCAGGTTTCAGCTGAGATACAGCAATGTAGCAGAGAAACCAGACTTTTGTGGTAGCCATGACCCAGCAGTTACAATTACTTTCGTATGTCCAGAGGGAAGGCAAAGAGAGGTAATCAATAATTTCCTATGATGGATGTTGAGCACTGTTATTTGACTGGGAAGAGCAATGGATATAGCATTAACTCAAAATAAGTGTATCAGCATATTTTAATTTTACAGGGCCATGTCAAGATAATATATTGTTTGAAAGATAAATATCATGATCATTCTTCCTCATACCTTTCCTCATTGCCCAAACAGAGTTCAGTATGAAGGTTGTTAAAATTATTTTTGGGGCAGAATATCCGACAAGTCTTTCTTCTTCCTGACAGCAAAGATACTGTCATAATGAATTAAATGATGACAATTTCGGGGCATGCAAAATCACCCGTGTTGACCCTTTCATTAAGGCATTAAGATCTTTGTTGTAATTCATAATTAACTAAACTGCAAACAATTTTTTTACAGTCACTGCCATGATTTTCCAATGGTTGGGAATTTTACTGGATAGGGATGTTTATAGGTTTAGGGAGTTTTTATGATATTCGTTCATGTCGGATAATTGATTATTTGGATTTTTAAAATCCAAAGGCAACTGTTTTTGAGCAGGTGTTGCATTTCAGTTTTGTTTTGTTTTGTTTTTCATTTACATTCAGTTTCTAAAGACTGCTAGAGGCCTGGTGGTAAAGTCACAGAAGTGATAGGCTTAAATGTTTAGCCATTTTTTTTTTAATTTTGAGTGGCTGTATGAGTATTTGAGTATTTGAGTATTTATTAGGATTTATAGGCCGCCCTTCTCCCTGAGGGGACTCAGGGCAGCTTACAATCATTAGGGAGGGGGTGCAATTCAAAAATAAACAATATGTGAACAAAGTAAAATAATAAATGCTTTAGTTAAAAACAGAAAAAAAGGATATAAATCATACCAAAGCTTTAATCATTTATTTTAGGGTGATATTTACTGGATGGGAAAACATTACATTTTACTGCTGAAAATTGAGGCTTTGCTAGTAGGTTTTGGTGGTATGGTACTCCAAGTTGCTAGAAACAGTAAAAATGGTTCATAAGAGGGCATACGCAGAAACATGAAACAGTTTGTCATCTTACACCCTTGCCCCTCCCCTCCCCAGTTTAGGCTATTGAAAATTAAGATTAAGATTAGATTAAGATTTAATTTATTTGTATGCCGCCCTTCTCCGGGAGGGACTCAGGGCGGCGAACAACTCAAAAGGGGAAAGGGGATACAAACACAATACACGTAATTAAAATACACAAGAGTCATACAGCCATACAAGTCGAGAGGGGAGGGGAACTCATCAACCCCAGGCCTGCCGGCACAGCCAGGTTTTGACGGCTTTCTGGAAGGCCTGGAGAGGGGTGAGGGTCCGAATCTCCGCGGGGAGTTCATTCCAAAGGGCCGGAGCTGCAACAGAGAAGGCCCACCCCCGGGTGGTAGCCAGATGGCATTGGCTGGTAGACGGAACCCGGAGGAGGCCGACCCTGTGCGATCTAACGGGTCTGTGGGAGGTAATTGGCAGCAGGCGGTCTCTCAAGTACCCAGGTCCAATACCATGAAGGGCTTTATAAGTTACGACTAGCACTTTGAAGCGTATCCGGAGACCGATTGGTAACCAGTGCAGCTCGCGGAGGATAGGTGTAATGTGGGTGTACCGAGGTGCACCCACAATCGCTCGCGCGGCTGCATTCTGGACGAGTTGTAGTCTCCGAATACTCTTCAAAGGCTGCCCCATGTAGAGCGCATTGCAGTAGTCCAGTCTTGAGGTCACAAGGGCATGAGTGACTGTCGCGAGTGCCTCCCGGTTCAGGTAGGGGCGCAACTGGTGCACCAGGCGAACCTGGGCAAATGCCCCCCTGGTCACAGCCGACAGGTGATGTTCTAAGGTCAGCTGTGGGTCCAGGAGGACTCCCAAGTTGCGCGCCCTGTCTGAGGGGCGTAAATTTTCACCCCCCAGCCTGAGTGATGGAACACTGGCCAAATTCTTGGGAGGGAAACACAACAGCCACTAGGTCTTGTCTGTATTGAGTACAAGCTTGTTAACTCCCATCCAGACTCTGACAGCCTCCAGGCACCGGCACATCATGTCAACCGCTTCACTGAGTTGGCACGGGGCAGACAGATACAACTGAGTATCGTCCGCATATTGATGGTATTTTATCCCGTGCCGTCGAATGATCTCACCCAGTGGCTTCATGTAGATATTGAACAGAAGGGGGGATAGGACCGAACCCTGAGGAACCCCATATTTCAGGGGCCTAGGGGTCGACCTCTCTCTCCCCCAACTAACACTGAGAGCTAGAAGGACAAAGCAGTATATAGCAAGCAAGCAGCCATTACAAAATTACTGTATTTTATAATAAATAGTTCATGTACGTTCTGCTGGAAAAATTCAGAATCCAAATTTGATTTTGTATCGGAAAACTATACCTAGTTCCTGCTATAGCACACCTTTGCTTTCCTTATGATTAATTATGCATGAAGGATTATTTGAAATGGGGAACAAAGATAGCTGTATGACATTACTTTCAACTTTTTTTAATTGATAAACAGAAAAAGCTTTTACCAAGCAGGTAGGCTAAAATGGAATGGAGGGAACAAAATAAAACTGTACAGCCAGTTGTTCTATCACCTTAGTAGGATCCAGACACTGAAGTGGCATTTCTGTGACTGAATTTTGGTAAATGTTAAATAATATGTTTTAGCAACATTTATGTAGGGCAGTATTAAAATGAGAGATTATGTTACTATTCCTTAATTCTGGAGACTTGTTCTGGACTTGTGAGCTTATGTTTGTGGATTGATAAATCAAAGTTCTCTGATCTGACTAGCTATTTTTTTAAATATAGGATACAAATCCTACGCTCACTGCTCAAAGCAATTGCCGCTATGAGATTGAATGGGTTACTGAGTCTGTCTGTGCCAGGGACTACCTGGAGAGTCATAATTGTACTCTTAGCAGTGAACAACATGGTATTTATGTGGATCTGACACCTCTTATGCAATCTCCAGGTAACTATCCTATTTCCGTTAGAATGTGTGCAACATGATATTTTATACAAGTAAAACCAGAAGCTGTAGCAAAAAAGACAAATTTCAAATTCTGGTATAGGTGTATGGTACAAAGTGTTACATAAGCAGTGTTTTCGTCTTTAAAATGACCCAAATGGATGGATATATAAATGGAGTCACCATAGATGGGATTGTACTATTTTTAAGATTATCTGTTTTAAATGTATTTTTATGCATGGGAACAGTTAACTTGCTTTTTGACAAAAATACAGTATTTATTAAAGCATTAAAACAAAAGCAACAAGTAAATCAACAGATTGAATTTGCAGATTGCTGATTAATCAAGTCATTGCAATAAGTGCTCTAAAATTTAATGAGCTAGCAGTTTAAAAATCAGAGTAATGAACAAATATGATAACACACAGTGGAAGTAGCATTATATATCTGCTCTAGAAATCACAAAATTATGGTTTCCTTTTTGGTTATGTCAGATAAGGATGAAGATTACATAAGCTTAAAGATACTAAAACAAAAATAAAAATGGCAGAATGAAAACAAAAATAAACAAAAACAAAACAAAAACATAAAGAGAAAAATTAGTGACCCGGTTTACAGATATTTTCACTGATTTATCAGCTTTATATATGCATGGGATTTCATAATGCTAATATGTATTTCATAATGCAGTATGTATTCAATTTAATCCCTCCAGAACTGGGGTATGGAGAAAAAAAACTAGAAAATTTGTTACAAGACTCTTATTTTGAATCTGAGGATGAAATGGAAAAAATTATCAATATCTAGTATGTAGTTTTCATGAAATTAAAATCTGTTTTGCAAAATCCTACTCCTGAATCATAGGATAAGTTTAGAAAATGGCTAAAAAGAGCATCACTTGTGGCACACAGGCAGATTGTAACAATGCAATACAATGATCATATAAGTATTTTGGTGTCATAAATATACATTTCCATTTGTATGATCATTTTAGTATTTCAGCAGTGGATTTTAATCATATTTTCTTTAGGTGATGCGTCACCATATCTTTCAAAAGACAAAGAGTATAACTATTATCTGAATGTATGTGGGAAAGCAGCTGGTGGTTTTTGTATGGACAAGGATGTGTCTTCATGCCAAGTTAAAGCTGAAAAAAGTCAGCCGAAAGTGGCAGGAAGATTTACCAATCAAACTCTCAGGTTAGTACTAGTCCAGAAATGTAAATATGTTTCTTTGGGAAACAATATGTGATGTTACCCAAAAATATTTTGTTTGATATTAGAGAAAAATAGTTTTTGTTTCTGAAAAAAAATTTTTTCACAACATAAAACACTGTGCAGGTAGTCTTCAAGTTATTATTACTCATTCAGCAATTGTCCATAGTTTTGCTGGTACTGTGATGCTTACAACTAGTTCTTGAAATTCTGGCTGCTGCAGCATCCAATAAAACTAATTAAGTAGAATTGTATTGGTTTTTTTAAAATCAGGTATGCTGATGGAGACCTTATTCTGACGTATCCAGGAGGAGATAGTTGTAGCTCGGGTTTTCAGAGAATGACAGTCATAAATTTTGAATGCAATCAAACTGCAGGTAATGTACCATTCTGGATGTTAATGGATTAATTGGTACAGAATTGTTCTGTTGGAGAAACTGCTGATACTTTAAAAAACTTATAGAAAAATGTTATATAGAAAACTAGATATTTCATTTCATTACCACCCATGTCATTCAAACAGACACGTTCAATAAAATAAGTTGTGGTTTATTCGGTAAATGAATGCACTAAACAAATTATAAAATTATAGGTAAGTGTGGTATGTGAACTCTAATATTAATTGCAATGTTAAAGCCTTTTTATTTCAACATGTGATAGATTGGCTCATGCCAATTCTGCTATGGAAATGGATGCCCAGTTAAATTATATTTGACTTCAAGTTTTTAATTGTTAATTTTGGTCTGGACTCTGTTATTCTTATGTTTGATTATGTGTCATAAGCCTAAATGTGAATATTTAATGGATAGTATCAGTATTTTAATCTGGTATCTTTTTATATGTTTCATGTTATATGTTAACATTTTATAATATGAATGTTTCCTTATTTTTGTGAATTTATTAAAAGATAATAATGGCAAAGGACATCCAGAATTTAATGGTGAAACAGACTGTTCATATTTTTTCACTTGGCAAACCAAATATGCTTGTGTTGGAGAAGAAGAAGGTTTGCCTTGCATGGTTTCAGATAAGAAGAAAAAGTATGACTTGACAAGACTGATTCGTCATTCTGGTATGAAACTTATAAAAATCTATTGTCTGCTTATTTGTTTTAAAAGCTCTAGTTGATATATAACTGGTTGTCAGAAATGCTGTCCTAAACCTAACATATTGTTGCCAAATATACTGGGTAAATAGTAGAATATTGATGATTTTCCAAGATAAAAAGATTTATGTTTAGAGATATTACTAGAAAAGCTTTGTTTTACTTTTGAACATAATGCACATTACTCAATGAACTTTGTGGTTGTAGAGGTGCAATGCAGGAGGCGATACTCCCAACACATTGATGTCACCATGTTGTTTACATTGCTAGCTTAACATTTTATGAAAAACCTAAGGCATATTCAATCCAGCCTCTGTGTCAGATGTTGACCAACCAGATCCATTGGACATGAGGCAGTTATCCTCTTCCAATGTTCCAGGGCATGTTGCTTGGAAATTTATGTAATCCTGCAGATCACAGCAAGTACTGGGCTTGGTTTTTGTGTTAACCCTACAAACACTGCAAATTAAGAGTGCTCCCAATTTGACCTCCTGGAAGAAGAACTTTACTCCCTTTATGATATGTGGCATGGTTATCATTAAATTGTTGTACGGTTTTATATATTATATACTAAATGACAGTTTTGTGGTGGCTTCTAAATAGTCCATAGGTGATAGCTACAGGCTCTGGTTTATTAGTATTTTCACCTGACCACATTTGTACATTTCTCCTTTGCATTCCTTTTTTGAACCTTGTTCTTGAGTTTAAGAAAAAGTCTTACAATAACTGAACTTAATTGTCATTTTGGGTAGGGAATTAAGTGTGGAATGTTAGATAATGTGGCATTAGAAAGCAAGCAGGCAGTGTATAGCTATAGTAGAAACTAGGAAAGAAAAGTACTGAGAGTTACCATGAGTTGTAAATTAGTTAATTATGGTAAATTAGATATATTGTATTTTCTTATCTCTTACTTTTTATTTCTTCGTTTTACAATTGCTTACTCCCTTTCTGCAATGTTTATAACTGCTTACTCCAAAGGGAAATAACATGATGGATAGGTTGCATCTAAATATGTCATCTTAATTCTAGAATCGGAGGAGAATTGGGAAGCTGTAGATATCAACCCCGTAGAAGCAAAAAGGAAACGTTTCTTTATAAATATCTGTCACAAGGTCCTCCAGAAAGGAGAAGCCATGTACTGTGCCAAAGATGCCTCTGTTTGCTCTGTTGGTGAGTAGGGGTGTAAACCCAGCCTCTCTCTTAAAAAGAGCTAAGTTGCTTTTCTTCTCATAGAACAACAATAATAATTTATTTTAAGTCTTCAGGACAAAGTGTATGCTCTAGAATTTGCACTTCCACTTCTTCTGTTTTGCATGTTTCTTTCAATTTTCATGTCTTAAATTTTAAGATGGTATCTGTATTAAAATTACAATTTACCTTACATTTAGGAAACTTGCTTAACATTCTAGAAGGTTTGATAAATCCTTAAGTTCTAAGACTGATTATTAAAATGGTAGCTATCCACATCGTAAGAATTGAGAAAATAAGGAGAGAAGATTTAGAAGTATAGGTTTGGGAAATAAGGCATATGTTCTTGCTACACTTCATATATAAAATTCCCTAAAGAGCATATGTTGTAGGAAGCTATGCTATGAACCTTAATAATCATCATTTTCCCTCTTCCTTCGTTGTTTGTTTTGATCACTTGTATTTTCAATAATTGTACTTATTTTACATTATTTCTATGCACAAAGCTCTGGCAAGCATACAATTACACAAATGAAACCATCAAATATATAATTGCAATAGAATGAAATAAAAAATGAAGTAAGACTAGTACGTATGAGATACTAAGTTCAAAAGCCAGGCGGAAGAGAATACTTTTAATTTATGTTCTAAATGTCCATAGAAAGGGGTAATTTATAGATGGTAGCTGTTCCCTAGGATTGGGAAGAGGAAGAGGAGTCATATTTTCTGGTTCCACTCCTGAATTTTATGTTGCATAGAAATATATATGTCAGATGCAAGCTAAAAATCTTGGTATTTTTAGTTATGATTTAGCTTTTGATTTAAATGGATATATGCACCTTATAATGCCCTTGGTCATTTGGTGAATCCACAGCATAAATAGAGCAATCTTTAGTGGTTTATTATAACAGCATTTTAAAACAATTCTTCAATCCCTTTATTTTCAGGATAAAATAATTTTTTCCATCTGACACCTATATTGAAGATTTTATTTTGGTATATAATCCTTCATTTAATTTGTGCTAACCCTGCAGTTTAAGGGTGAAAGCCTTTTCCTTGAAAGGAAGGATTCATAGTTTTCATATTGTGTTGCTTTTTAGATAAAAACAATAATACAAGAAATCTTGGGACCTTCATGTCTACTCCCAAAAAGGTTGGAGAAAATATTGAGCTTCACTATTCAGATGGAGACGATTGTGCACCCAATAAAAAAATTGAAACAAATATAATTCTTATATGTAAACCAGGTGAGTGATTCATTATTAAACCTTAAATATCTGACCTTTATAGAGAATAGTAAAATTTTGAATGCAATGGCAGTGAGACCTTAAAGTCTGCCAGGACATCTTTTTTATTCTTTCAATTTGATCAGTAATAATTAAACCATTCTCAAGCTACTTCTGAAGCCTTAGAGCCTTTTATATTTAGCCTTTCATATTTACACATGCAAGAAAATTTGATATCTTGGAAAGGTTTGTTTGTTTCAAATGGAAATGGTGTGATAGTTCCTAGTGTGGTTGAGGACCTCAAAACATGGACTGATTTATTGGGGATTTTTATTTTTACCTTATAGAATTACTAATATCTTCTTATGGCTAAACAGATTGCTATTTGATGAGATTGTTTTGCAGATTAACTTTGTCCTCACCCTGTGATGGTAAACTTATGGCACATGCGCCACAGGTGGGACACAGAGCCATATTTGGAGGCATGCCAGCCGTCAGCTCCAGCGCGCATGTGCACACCGACCAGTTGATTTTTTGCTCTTTCAGAGGGCAATGGAAGGCCGCTTTCACCCTCCCCAGGATTCAGGAAAGCCTCCAAAGGTTGGGGAGGGCGAAAAACAGCCCCAACAGCCAAAATGGAAGTTCGTTCCCAAACCCCAAACCAACAGGTTGGCTGTTGGGACCATTTTTTGCCCAGGCTTCAGAAAAACCTCCGGAGGCTGGGGAGGCAAAAAACGGCATACACAGTGGTACTTAAAAGTGGATACTTTTGAATCTTCAATATTTCTGTATACATACAAACTAAAATGTGGTTTGTTTTCCACACAAATAGTAAAACCAGTTAGAAAACACAAATATCTAAAAAAAAAATCACCATTATACTTGTTTGTGTATTTATTGAGGAAAATTATCCAAAGCATATGTGGAAAAGAGTCAAAAGGGAGTTTATGCAAAAATGTTTTGATTTGAACCATTTTGAACTAAAACCTCCCTGGCTTGAGTGTGAAACAGCTGCTTTGGCAATGGAACAATTATTTTTAGTTATTCCAAAAGTTATCTGAGCTCAGAATGCACTTAAGATGCTTGAAATAGTTAATTTTTTGTTTGAGAATGGTTTGAATAAAAAAGATTACACATGTCTAGTCCATAAATCAGAATTTTACACTTGAAAGAAAATCAGGAAAAAATGTGGCATTTGTCACTCTTTATATTTTATTGGTGATGGAAAATACTCTCTGATGGAAGAAATATAAACTGATTAAATAATTGATCATATATCTGATCGGTTAATCTGGTAAATTCTGTTACTATGTTCTTGAAGATGAGTAATTATTCAGATCTATATTTTTCTATTCATAGGTGATCTGGAAAGTGCTCCTGTTTTGATTAATTATGATGGATGCTTGTTTGAGTTTGAATGGCATACTGCTGCTGCCTGTGTCCTGTCTAAAACAAAAGGAGACCACTGCAAAGTTTCAAATCTTCAAGCTGGTATGTAGGTAAAAAAACAAAAACAAATGGGGAATTGAGATTTCCCGTCTGCTTTTAACATTTTGTGTCAGCTAGCAGCACTGTTTTTCATCTTCATTCCAAGATTAAGTTTAGGATTATACATACTTAAAATGGTTGTTACATATCTTTCCTCTTAAGATGACTGTCTTACGTACATTCCTAGATCAAGGAGTTCTATTCAAAGTCCCACATCCCTAGTCACCTCCCTGTTGGGACTATTGTAATGCACTCTACACCAGGTTGTCCTTGAAAAGTATCTGGAAACTTCACCTAGTGCAAAATGCAGCAGCACAGATGGTTACATGTGTTCCTCATAAGAACACCTGCTACACCTCTGCTCCATGAGCTTCATTGGTTGCCAGTTTTTTTTCCAGATCCAATTCAAGCTGTTGGTTTTGACCTTTAAATCCTTACATGGCATAACTTTTTATTAAATAAGATTTTTTTAAATTTCTACTTAGGAGTTTCCTTCGACTTATCGCCACTAATGAATGAATCTTTCTCAATAAATACAACTGACTATACCTTTCACATTAGTATTTGTGGCTCTTTGTCAAATAAGTATTGTGGATCAGAGTCTGCAGTTTGTCAAGTAAAGAAAAAGTAAGTATGTGTATGCCTC
The DNA here is from genome assembly GCF_051295495.1 of Thamnophis sirtalis. Classification (NCBI taxonomy): domain Eukaryota; kingdom Metazoa; phylum Chordata; class Lepidosauria; order Squamata; family Natricidae; genus Thamnophis; species Thamnophis sirtalis. The sequence continues at coordinate 76,957,488 of NW_028261386.1, read as the reverse complement.
CTGAATCTCCATTTTATGAGACACTTGATGATCTTTACATACTTTTTGTCCTTACTGTAAATTGTGAAATTATCTAGGGCGGGGCTCAAAGTATGAAATAAACCAAAAATTGTGAATAAGGCTGTTGCTTTACCTGCTCTATGTTTATTGTGTCCTGTAAAATCACTGCTCCACATCTCAAGTTGGCCTTTCAAACTCAAGTGAATTCAGTCTTTTCATCAGGTGAAGTGATGTTCCATTTTCCCCCAATCCCATGGCCAAATTAGGGAAATTTGATCCAGGATTACTGATGACATACAAATAAAAGTATGTTGTATCTTCAAAATGAGTTAGTTCCTTTAGCTGAGTGATTGTGAGGTGCTGAATAAGATTAATTACATTTTGAAATATTATTTTGTGTTTTGTGTTAGGTTGTTTACATTACAGTTTTTATTTATATTTCTGTCACGTATGCTTTATTTATATACTTACTGAATGGATTATGACAATAATAATACTGAATGAATGCTTCCTCTAAAACTGTCTTGGAATCAAAAACTTTCTAGGATATCTCTTCCAATCCCAACTGATCAATCTGAAGGAGCTGTTCCACTACATGAATTGCCCAATGGCATGAACTCCTGATTAATACTTGACCTGAGCACCTAATTTTATCGAGTGGCTATAAATTTGTGCTAGGATGTGGCCCTAGCAATTTGCCTTGTAAATAAAATATGAATTATTGTTGATTATGATAGGAAAACATGTTCCAAACATGAGTGTATCTTGGATTAGTGATAACTCATTGGACAAACCACATTACAGACAGTTGATTCATAAGATTGAAGTTATCAGTCAAGAAACATGTATGTGACAGTTACATATACTTTTGTAATGCAGCTTAATTTTTGGAAATGTGACATCATGAGCCAAGGTGGCGCAGTGATTAAATGCAGCACTGCAAGCTACTGCTAGATCAGCAGTTCAGCGGTTCAAATCCCACCGGCTCAGGGTTGACTCAGCCTTCCATCCTTCCGAGGTGGGTAAAATGAGGACCCAGATTGTTGGGGGCAATATGCTGACTCTCTGTAAACCGCTTAGAGAGGGCTGAAAGCCCTATGAAGCGGTATATAAGTCTACTGCTATTGCTATTATTATGCTGGAACATTTAAAGCAAACGCACATGAAATTGCATTAATGTATAATTCTAGTGGCCTGGATTCTTGGAATCTTGGGATGCCCAGTTCTCAGCTGTCCTATTATAATGGAATTATTCAGCTAAACTATCAGAATGGCACACCCTACAACAATGCGCAGCATACAACACGGTCTACCCATATAACATTCCTGTGTGATCGTGATGCAAACAAGAGTGTACTGGAGTATCAGGTAGGAGCTGAATAAGAAAAAAATACTTTAATTCTGTTCTTGCACTGCATCTTTAAGTCAACTTTTGAAGGGCTAACAAAATGGGTAATTAACTCACCAGACTTACTTTTTCAGTGGTATCGAAGGGGATTGTGTGGCTGTTGATAAAAATAGGATTGCCAGCATGATCGCCAATGTCCGATGACGAATATGGCACAAGAAGGAGGGGAAATTCTAATTCCATATAAACCTTATATGCCTTGGAGATGTATCTTTATAGATTGCCTAGAAAGCATCAAGAAAACAGCTTTGATGTTAATTTTAGATATTTTCATATAATTCTTACACTTTGGGATGAAGTACCCATACATCTCAGCTTTAAAGTAGCCTGCTCAGGTTCTGCAAACCCAGGTTCTGCAAACCCATTCATAAAATTGGCCCATGGGGCATCTCCAGTTACCCATTGCCAATTTACCAGAATGCTGTCTACCAACCTCTGTAATCACTCCTGATATAGAACATTTCATCCTCTCCCAACTTATTCCCCCGCCCCGCCACCTCTTTATGTAGGCAAGTTATATATCTAGGCAAAGTGCTTCTACATTTTTTAAATTTTTCAATGAACCCTATATGGCTTATTGGGGGCTCTGAGATTGAAGGAATTTGCAGTTAAGCACATACATATTGAAAGTTTTTATTTGGTGTCTGCTGCTTCTAATTGCAAGTATAAATATAGATTCTACTAAACCTTCTGGCGGAAAAGCCTGAATCTATAAAGACAAAATCTGTCTCTAAGCTGAAACTTCTCATTTGGTACTGTCATAATATTGAGGTGTTCTATTTCAAATCTTAATTTTTTGCTTTTTGTATTTTTGATCATGATAACTTAGGAGGAAGACAATTTCACATACAACTTCAAGTTGTATACTCAGTATGCTTGCCCAGAAATAGCCACAGAATGTGTCGTAACAGATCCTCAAACCATGAAGCAATATGATCTGTCAAGGTAAACAAGAAAACCAAAGTTCTGAATGTAAATTCTAAATATGTGGAAGAATTCTCAGCTAGCAATTTTCCCAAGTCAAAAAACAACTTTATATTTTAATCTTAACGCACTACCTTGCATTGATCGGCAGTGCTGTCATTATTCTTAATTATCAGACAATCAGTTTGTTATGGAAAAATTAGCTTGTTACCTTACAATTTGTAAAGGCTGTCCATGTATAATTTTAATTGTTCATCCATCAGTATTGCTACTATTTCTGATGTGGATAAGTTGTATTAAATCTTATTTTCTTAATAGTGTGTTTTAAATCAACAGTGGATAATTTCTAGTGTATTTCTATGCTTATCTCAGTAGGGAAATATAGGAATACAATTACTTCTGACTTATTTCTGAATACATTATTATTGCCAACAGTAACCTTTGTTTTTTATTTTTAAAAACTGATGTATGTTTAAAAGCTTAATAATGTTTGGTCTATTTTTAGTTTATCATTATTTCGCAATGTAAAAAAAAATTGGTTTGCAATGGACAACTCTGGAGAGAATGTTCACAAAAAATACTACATAAATGTCTGCCGACCATTGAACTCTATCCCAGGATGTGACAGAAGAGCATCCATCTGTGAAATGACATTCAAAAGGGGCGAGAGTGTAAGTATGTCCATTGTATAGAGAGACAGAATCAAAACTAAAGAAAAGATCTCCTTTTCTTTGTATTCTTGGGTATTTATACAATATATGGGTAAGACTTGGAGAATTTTTATAATCTTTACAGAAAGAATGTGTGCATTTCTTATTGCATTATTTTAAATATTTTTTCTTATTATAAATGCCTTTACTTCAAAAAGATTTCATTCCTCTCCTTTCAGGCTGGCTCTTCTAAAATTTCCAATAGTAACCTTGGGATTGCCCAGAAAAGTCCCATTTTTGAAGGACCTGGTAGAATCCTTCTTAATTACACTGGTGGCTCTCTATGCATAAGGGCAGATGATGACAAGCCAGAACCTTTCTCAAGCCTCATCCATCTGATTTGTGCCAAGGGCCTTCTTGTAAGTTTCTGAATTGTTTGTTTGTTTGTTTATTTAAAAACAATTTAGCTTCATAGTGTTATGGAATCTGACCGCCACTATATAAGAGTGGAAATTATAGATTTTGCCTTTTAGATGAATTATTTGATTCCTCTTGTCATATTTTATGTATTTATTAATTTTAAAATTTTATATGGCTACCCATCTCACAAAGCAAGTGACTCTGGGTAGCATACAATACATTTAAATAACAATAAAGCACAAATGCCATCTATTATTATTAAAAAAACATTAAAAAACTATAAAAGCCCAACTAAAAAAATGGGTGAAGAGGTGTCATTAATAATGGAGCCATCTTACTAGTTTGCCAGTTCTATGGGATCTCGAGACCTGATGCCAACCTGGCTTCTGGAAGGATATTCCACAATGCGTATGCCACACCCTAGAAAGCCTGCCACCCAGGGCCCTCCAAATGTAGCTGAGTGATGGAGCCCATAGCATGTCTTTTTACTGCACAGTGGCACAGAAAAATATAATTGGGGAGAGAGACTCCTGAAATGACCCAATCCCATGCCATGTAAGGATTTAAAGGTCAAAACCAACAGCTTGAATTGGATCTGGAAAAAAAACTGGCAACCAATGAAGCTCATGGAGCAGAGGTGTAGCAGGTGTTCTTATGAGGAACACATGTAACCATCTGTGCTGCTGCATTTTGCACTAGGTGAAGTTTCCAGATACTTTTCAAGGACAACCTGGTGTAGAGTGCATTACAATAGTCCCAACAGGGAGGTGACTAGGGATGTGGGACTTTGAATAGAACTCCTTGATCTAGGAATGAGCGCAACTGATGCACAATGCAATATTGTGTGAAGGCCTTCTAACCACGACTGCCACCTTCTTGTTGGTAAGAGTTGTGAGTCCAAGAAGATCCCCAGATTGCACATGTGATCTACCTCATGCAGTATAATTCCTTTGAGTAGCAAAGATGGCATAGTGATGAAATGTAAATGGATTTTACACCTGTTCAGTTAAAAGTGGAATAAATAACCTTTATATCATAATATTCCAACGAATGCTTTGAAGCCTTTGTGATTCATTTCATCTTCATCCAGCTGAAGTATCATTCAAAAATGGAAATAAAGCACAACCAAATAAAGCCATAGAATTTTCAGAAATATAAAGAACTGGAACATTTTCAAAGCACCTTAAGAAGGACCACATATATGTAGTTATTATAATATGCTAAATAATTCCCAATGTTGGGAAATCAGAACAGAGGGGGAATAGGATAGAGCAGGGGTGTCATACTAGCAGCCCATAGGCCGGATGCGTCACGTGCTGGCCATGGCCACCCCCATTTTACCAAAGGGGGGGAAAGTTGAGATATGTCACGTAATGACAACGTGTTGTCGCAAGTTTGACACCCCTGGAATAGAGCATCCAGTTAATTAACCAGGACTAATTTAGCTTTTCTATCACAGATTTGTATTATTCAAAGTGATATAACTGCAGGATGAACTAGTCTATGTTTTCAATTTTTGCATTACTAAGTGATGATGGCTAAGCAAGTTCTGTGTTATAGAGGACATATATTTCACTTAGTCTATAGGCATGCTATTTTCTAGTTGCCTTGAGTACTAACCAAGTCCAACTCTGCTTAGTTTTTCAATATTGCCCAGATTGGAACAATGACCCATTTCAGATTCACTTGTTTCTCTTCCAGAGCAATTTCAAAATTGACCTGTTACCCTTCCAAAGTTTTCTTCCAAAATTGGCAAAAAATATGTGTGTGTCTTTTAATATATTCCTTAACTTTTGGACCTGTTATATTTTCAGAATAGCACCCCAAGATTTGTAGAGATGAAAGACTGTGTTGCAACTTTTCTGTGGGAAACTGAAGCTGCCTGTCCAATCACCACTACGCAAGGCGAGTCTCAGGTAGGAGCAGAGCAGAACAGGCTTATATTTGCATGTTATATGTAAAGGTGGGTTATAAGGATCCATATATAATAAATAGGAATCCTCATATCCAACTTTTGCTTGTTGATCTGAAATTCAGTCTGAGAATGCTTGCATGCATGCTATAGGTGAAATCTTGTTTCATCTGCCTCTTCTTTCTTCGCCTCGGCAAAAACCAAATAATTCTAGTTTTACATTTTTACCTAGCAACTCATTATTAATTATCAGTATGTAGAAAGGCTTCTGGGAGATGACTAAGACAGTAGAGGCAAGCGCTTGAAGCAAGCAAATTTACAAAGAGCTTCAAATAGGATACTTTTTGATGTTAGAATTCACTTTTATTCAACTTCTTACAATATCTTTTTTTTTTAAATTAGATTTTCCTAGATCATTCCCTTAAAAATTTTATTGGGACAAACTTTAAAGTCTGTTTTTTAAAAAAAAATTCCAAGGAAGATTTGAGACACAAATGGCATAGCCCTTAAACCTTGTATGTGATTCACCAAACAAGGTTTGGTACTAACACTGCTGTAGATAGAGGGCAGTTTGTAAATATTTCTAACCTTACTTTACTTGATATCATTTGACTTTCAACAAGATAAATATTCTGAATATAAATAGTTTTGAACTTACTATGTTTCCCTGAAAATAAGGCAGGGTCTTATTCCCATTCCCCCCCCTGAAATAAGCGCTTGGCTTTATTTTCGGGGAGGTCTTATTATTTTTGAGGTGTAGGAGGTGGTGAGCATGGTCACCTCATGGCTGCTGCTGCTGCTGTGTTGCAATATTTTCGTGGAGGGCTTATTTTAGTGCATGCGCTCAAAAGGCCGATTGGGTTTATTATCTGGGGAGGGCTTATTTTCAGGGAAACATGGTACCTCTACATAATCATAACCATATGGTAGATACTCCTTCCTTGACTTTTTATTTTTAAGGATGCAAATGTTTTGAATTTATGAATTATATCTTTTCTTCCAGAGCTGCTCTGTAAAAGACCCAAACACTGGATTTCTATATAACATGGAACCATTAGCTTTGGAAAAAGCATACGTTGTCGAAGGAATTAGAAAGAGCTTCATGGTAATAATTTCTAATTCTTATGATTTTTCTGAAGTGAGTTAATAAATTGGCATGCTTTCTTGAAGAAAGTATAGAAAACACTCAAAATCATATCTTGTGCATTGTAAAACGAATTCCTTTTAATAGTAATGTTAATAAACAGCAAAGTTTTAAATATACTGTGAGCTACACACTGGGAAAAGTTCTAGCCCAAGAACTGAACAAATGATTTATATGCAGGATTTAGTAGTTAAAGGTAAAAGACAGGTCATTTAAATCCTGCAGAGCTGCTATGAAACAGAACAGAAAATACTGAGTTATGAGTTAGATGAGTTATATGGGTTAGTTAGTTGGGTAAAAGGCAATTTGCAAAGTTGTTAATGTGGAATTAGAATTTTTCATGTGAAACTCAGAGCACACATTTATATTCTGTATCACTTTGGTTAAGCTAAAAACCTTGTAAACATAACATGAATAAAACGGGAGGCTGCAATTACTAAGTGTAGTCTTGATAATCATGTCCATCAAATAGTAGAAAATTAACATTGTTGTGTTCAATCTTTTAGATAAGTATCTGTAGACCAGCCAAGGAATGTGGGCCTATTCATGGTATCGAAGTTGATGATTCAATTGGTGGATGTGAAACAGAAGATCTGGAACACATTCGCTTGGTGAAATTGAACAAAACTCTTCAATTTTCTACAGAAGGATATCTGTCACTTACTTATACAGGTAAAGGGAGTGTGGCTTACTTTGTAAATGTTTGCTTTCAAATATAGTCATTACATGTTTTTGAAAGATAATATTTAGTCATTATACAGTGCTCATCCCCATAGACTTTATTCTGCAGTCTGTGGTTCCTAGAGCTCTTATCTAGAGAAACACCTATTATTGTTAATTCAAAGGAAAGTAAATAGTCAATGCTCAGTGTACAGCTTGTTGGCTATTGCCTTAGAAATTGTATATGCTTGCCCAGCTTCTGAATTCACAGACATAAAGATTTAATGCTTCTCCACATTCCTGTAAAAAAAAAAGAGTTTGAAGCTTGAAAATCTGGAGATGTGGAAGTCAAGATATATAAGAAAGCCCAGTAAGAGAGATTGTAGAAAATGTTCTTTGCTTACAGGGTATAATTTATCTCCAGCATACTTCAATATTTGCTCTTCCTTTAACCTATATTAATGAATGTATCCTGACTCAGTCATGGAAACTAGATTTTATTTTTTTAAAGTACATGCTGAACTTTGGGTGAAAGTCTTTCCCTTGCCATCCCTGAAAACCATCATATTTCTCCTTTCATTTAACTGTACTATTCTTGTGGGTTGTTTCCCCCCCACCCTTCTGTTACTGTCTGATGTTCCAATGTGTGCCGATTTAAAGGAACAAGATATACAGTAGTCCTTGCTCAGCAATCACTTGTTCAGCGTCTGAAGTTATGATGATGCTGAACAATGACACTTATGGCTAACCCTTGCTGTTGTGGCTATTGTAGTGTCCTCAAAGTCATGTGATAGCAAGGTGAATGTTTGGCAACTGGCTCACAACTACAACCTTGCAGTGTCCCTCACATTTATTGCTGCCTTTATTACTATTTTCTGAGAAGCAAAACTAATAGGAAAATCAGCAGGGGGTTGCAAATGACAATCATGTGATGTTATGCCTAAGTGGGATTTGCCTAACAATAGCACTTAGACTTATATACTGCTTCATAGTGTTTTTGCAGCCCTCTCTAAGCAGTTTACAGAGTCAGCATATGGCCCCTAACAATCTGGGTCCTCATTTTACCCACTTTGGAAGGATGGAAGGCTGAGTCAACCTTGAGCCGATGAGAATTGAATTGCTGAATTGCAGCCAGCAGTCAGCAGAAGTAGCTTGCAGTACTGTATTCTAACCACTGCGCCACCACAACAGCAACTCAGACTTGACAATGGAATTCCCAGCTCCAAGTACTGTAGTTTACCACTACCTGAAAAGAGTTGAATACTTTGTCTTGACATTTTATTTTCATTCTTCAGGACCCAATGACAGTTTCATCATCACTTTTACTTGCAATCGGTCCTATCCTGGAGAACTCAAATTTGTACATGAAGAAATGAATTCCGCACGAAATATTCATAATACTTATTTTAACTTCTACACTGCATTAGCCTGTCCACCTGTTCCAGTTGATTGCCAAGTCACTGGTAAGTAAACTAGAAAAGGTAGCTTTTCCATGTCAGGCACTACGTGCTTTTATATATGTTTTCCCTCCTACATTCAAATAGTAGATAATGGAATTTCAGAGTTATGGGGATCTGTGTTATTATTTTCTAGATTCCAAAGATCCTTAAAGTGGAACCTGGTCTTATAGATTAGAATTTAAGAAATTTTGAGCTCACATGTAGAGTAACTTCATCACCCATCCATAGAAGGCATGAATTGCTTTTAAACGTATTAGCAGTATAATCTTTGATTTTTTTTGAGCTGCTAGTCATTTTGTTCTTGTTCTGTTTAGTAATTATTTTTTATTATACTACAAATAGTCTCTCTTGCCTAAGGTACTTTAATGATTTTTCTTGTAAATTATGTTTAAAAAGAAAGAAGAAACATTTAAGAGGTTTTTGTTGACTTAATGCTGCAAAGGTATTTTTAGGTAAAAATTTCTTGAGATGTGTTTGAATATTTCATATAAAGATACTGGGAAGTTATGTATAGAGAAACACCCAACATTTATTTATAGACTCTTCTGATTTCATAATGCATATTATGAATAATATTTTATTACTTTGCTCTTCAAATGTCAGGCTTGGATGACTAACCTCTTGGAAATTGGGGTCTGACTTGGATAAGGAGGATTTGATTTAATCAAGCATTTCCAGTTCCTGCTTGTGTTTTCAGATTCTGATGGCAATGAATACGATCTGAGTGACTTGAGCAGAGATCATGAACCCTGGATTGCCCTGGATACGACAGCAGATGCCAAAAAAAGAACTTTCTTTCTCAATGTTTGCAGGCCACTTCCCTATATACCTGGATGTCCAGGTAAGTATTTTAGGTTAACTAATGATGTAGGTTTGAGCTCCCAGTGCTTAGAATCCAAATGAGCAGACATAGTTGAACAGACTACAGTGATAGGTTCAGGAAATAGATTAATCAGGAATCTGCATCCTGTTACTCATGAGCTGCAAGCTTCTCCCTAGTTGTAATTTTTGTTACTCTTTATTGATTTGAATTGAATTGATTGATTATGTACTATCAAGTCATGGCGATTCTTAAGTGACTGGAATGTCATCACTTTGCTTAATAACTAATTTCCACAACACTGTCAAATAATTTACTAAGACTGTATTATACTATTTTTCTCTTCCTTACTAGTATCTATCTCTTCCAACTTATTACTATAACCATGTTGCTTGTATCTTTCAATTTATATTGTTTTTATTTGCTTCCTAATACAATTTGATAGCTTATTAGTAACCTTGACTATCACTAAGTGTTGTATCTTTTTGTTCTTGATCAATGTTTTGTTTTGTTCTTATGTACACTGAGAGCATATACACCACAGACAAATTCCTTGTGTGTCCAATCACACTTGGCCAATAAAGAATTATATTCTATTCTATACTTTACCCTATTCTACATTGATAATTTTTCTCCATGATGATCTATCCCTAACCTGGTCTTTCATGTCATCATCACTTAAACTCAGGGCTGTCAAACTCTTGGCCCATGGGCCAGATGCATCATGCACTGGCCATATCCATGCCCGGTTTAGAGAAGGGAGAAAAAGTCCCAGTAGGTCATGTGTTGCTGCCATGACACCGTGAGTTTGACACCCCTGCTTTAACTGAATTCATTCACCGTGCTGCTGGTCGATCTGTTTCTCTCTTTTCTTTCACTTTTCCCAGCATTGTGGTGACTTCATTTGCTGATCATATAAATCAAAGCTAAGCAAACAGTTTTGCCACATCTCTTATGTAAACCTGTCAATAGTTTATTTGTTTAATGACATTTGAATGATTTAAAAAATTGACTGAATTGTAAAAGCCTTTTAAGCTGCCTTTTATTCTTCCATCTTTGTCAGATTAAATTGTAATGTTAGAATGTATATTATAGTAGGGGAGAATAGCAATTATCAGTTCGATGGTTGGGTAATTTAAAGATAGAAATAATAGTTTTAAAGCAGGTTTTTTATTATTTTACAGAAACACAACTGTAAAAATAAGGGATGTAAAGAAAAATCCTTGTATATCAGCAAAGTCATATTGAGTTTATATTTAACTAGCACATCATCAGTCCAGATATGATTACCTTAAGAAAAGGAGAAAATAATGTTAAATTACCTTTGAGCCCCTCTTAAAAAGAATGAATGCAACCCTTTTTGGAAAACATAAACATCTATTTTGAAATGTGTCTTTTTTTGGCTACAGCTGGCATACTAGGAGCTTGTGTGAAATATGCTGATAAAAGCCAGAATCTTGGTGTCATTCAAATAAGTCCTCAGGCTGCCACCGATGGATCTCTTTCTATTTTGTATTTAAGTGGAGACATATGCAAAGATAAACAACAATACTCAACCCGGATAATTTTCCAGTGTGATCAAGCTATGGTAGGTTCATGTGTAGCAGTTTTTTTTTTTCAAACTTGGAGAGTTTTTACCCTCCCCAGGCTCCGGAGACTTTCCTGAAGCCAGGGGAGGGTGAAAAACGGACACAACAGGCCAACCGGAAGTTCGGGAATAAACTTCCGTTTGGCCTGTTGGACCTGTTTTTCGCCCTCCCCAGGCTCTGGAGGCTTTTCTGAAGCCTGGGGAGGGTGAAAATGGTCTCCCCTGGCACTCTGGAATGCCGAAAATCAGCTGGTGTGTCATAGGTTCGCTATCACGGGATTAGCAACTTGTAGGACTTCCCCCCCTCTTTTTAACTTTTATTATTTTATTCCTGTTTTCACTGCCCCCCTATGGGACCAAAATATTTATATGGTTTTTATGTTTTAATTGTATATCACCCAGAATTACTGTGTGAGTGAGATGGGCAATCTTCAAATTTGATAACTAAATACACTCTATCACTTCTCTAAAGAAGCCAGTTTATTACGAGAACAAAGGCTGCTTCCATAGGTTACAAAAACAGCCAGTATGTGATGAAATGTCTGCAAATCGGGAATCACATTATCTCCCTCACAATCATTACTGTGATTCTGCTGCAAATATATTTAAAATGTGGGGATACAGCTAAACACATGGTCCCACAATATAGATTGTGTCTGTTGTGTAACAGTACTGATTAGTTCTCCTGTTGGGTTGTGAAATGATAGGTCAGAAATGAAATTCTCATGTTCCCAGGTTTTTTGGGTTTATTTGACAAGTGAAATTTGAATAGAATAATTGCCAATGAATCAGAAAATGTTATTTAGTAGCATATAGGAGAATCAGAAGTTCATTCATGAATGCATGAAACCTGTCAACCCATTCATCTTTATGTTTAGGGATCACCTGTGTTTCAATATGAAAAGGACTGTGAGTTTGTGTTTCTTTGGAGAACACTAGCTGCTTGCCCTGTGCACAGAGCAGTAGGTAAGTATGAACACTTAAAAGAGTTTTGTTCTTCAACCTGTACATCTAAAACTCATGAATAAGTTTGTATTTAATATGCCAGTTGAAAGGCAGGTATTATCTTGAACTTAAATGCCCCGTCAGTTCTTTTCTAATTCATGTATATGGCAGAAGTCTTAACTTCCAAATATTTCATATAGGAGCAATATGATTATGCATATGCATCCCATCTCGAAAATTGTTATCAAGTTACAGCTGCTAATATTAACTATTTTTTAATTTAATGCAAATTAAATTAAAAAATGTTATTGACCTAATTCTACCTTTTACTTTTTGGAATTGGAGCCCTTCAGTATTTTTATAGGCCAGAGATGTGTTTTGAACCAGAAGAGATGGCCTCACTTTCTGTATGTGTGTGTGATGCATGTAATATATTCAGAAAACAAGTGATTCAGATGTTTTTGGAACAGAAGTATTGTGTAACTAAACAATTGTCTTTACTGTTAGAGATGTAACATTTTCATATTTTTTATTATATATTGTATAAATAATATACAATATATAATAATATATATATGCTATATTGCCAAAAGTATTTGCTCACCCATCCAAATAATCAGAACCAGGTGTTCCAATCACTTCCATGGCCACAGGTGTATAAAATCAAGTACCTAGGCATGCAGACTGTTTTTACAAACATTTGTGAAAGAATGGGTTGCTCTCAGGAGCTTAGTGAATTCCAATGTGGAACTGTGATAGGATGCCACCTGTGCAACAAACACAGTCAACTGTCAGCTGTATTATAAGAACGTGGAAGTGTTTGGGAACGACAGCAACTCAGCCACGAAGTGGTAGGCCCTGTAAACTGACGGACCAGGGTCAGAGGATGCTGAGGCGCATAGTGTGAAGAGGTCGCCAACTTTCTGCAGAGACAATCGCTACAGACCTCCAAAGATCATGTGGCCTTCAGATTAGCTCAAGAACAGTGCGCAGAGGGCTTCATGGAATGGGTTTCCATGGCCGAGCAACTGCATCCAAGCCATACATCGCCAAGTATAATGCAAAGCATCGGGTGCAGTGGTGTAAAGCACGCCGCCACTGGACTCTAGAGCAGTGAAGACGTGTTCTCTGGAGTGATAAATCGCGCTTCTCCATCTGGCAATCTGATGGACGAGTCTGAGTTTGGCGGGTGCCAGGAGAACGGTACTTGTCTGACTGCATTGTGCCAAGTGTAAAGTTTGTTGGAGGGGGGATTATGGTGTGGGGTTATTTTTCAGGAGCTGGGCTTGGCTCTTTAGTTCCAGTGAAAAAAACTCTGAATGCTTCAGCATACCAACACATTTTGGACAATTCCATGCTCCCAACTTTGTAGGAACAGTTTGTAGCTGGCCCCTTTCTCCTCCAACATGACTGTGCACCACTGCACAAAGCAAGGTCCATAAAGACATGGATGACAAGAGTCTGGTGTGGATGAGCTTGACTGGCCTGCACAGAGTCCTGACCTCAACCCGATAGAACACCTTTGGGATGAATTAGAGTGGAGACAGAGAGCCAGGCCTTCTCATCCAACATCAATGTGTGACCTCACAAATGCGCTTCTGGAAGAATGGTCAAAAATTCCCATAAACACACTCCTGAACCTTGTGGACAGCCTTCCCAGAAGAGTTGAAACTGTTATAGCTGCAAAGCGTGGACCAACGTCATATTGAACCCTATCGATTAGGAATGGGATGTCACTTAGAGTAAGTTCATATGCGAATAAAGGCAGGTGAGTGAATGCTTTTGGCAATATAGTGCACATAGGAAAAAGGGAGGATATATGAAGAAAAATGAAATATGTAAAATATTTAATTTTTAATTCTCTTTAGAAGTGGGGAGTCATTTGTTACATCTTATATATTATTTAGTTTGCTTTTTAGTGATATGCTTTGCCCATATAGTTTGAGAATGAGGAGATGAAGAAAAAAAACAAGAGTAGTCATTAAGGGAAAGTGATGGAAAGGAAGTTAATGGTGCATGCAAATGTGAAATGGAGAAAGTGAGCCTTGCACTACTTGCCCCATAAGACCTGGCTGTTTCAATTTTTTTGTAGTCAAAACCTGGAACAATCAAGCTGTTCCAACTTTAATTCAGACAACCTGCATCATATCTAGAATGGTTCAGCTATTTAGGAATAGCACTTAAATCTATATCTCTAAGTGGTTTGCAATAGTCACCATATTGCCCCCAACAATCTGTGTCCTCATTCTACTAATCTTGGAAGAATGGAGGGCTGAGTCAACCTTAAGCCCATCAGGATCGAACTCCAGGCTGTGGGCACAGACAGCCTGCAATATTGCATTCAAACCAGTGCGCCCTCAGGGCTACATATTTCTTTGTGGCTTGACACAGAACAGATTTTGCTTTTGATACTTGCATTGGATAATCTATTACTGTGAAAGTAGTTTTAATGATAGTCAATTTACTTTACAAAAAATTGTACATTGGAATTTCTATTTAAAGGAATAATTTGCTGAAAGACAGTTAAGTGATTGCCTTAAATAAATAACTGTATGTCATTCTACAGCATTAGATCATAATTTTTTCACTTGTGGCTTTGGTTTTTTTAAAGGTGAGAACTGTCAAGTGAAAGATCCAAGATATAGTTATGTATATAATTTGTCACCACTTCGTGGGAATGACATTAAAGTCAGCACCGACGAATATGACTACTACTTTAGAATTTGTGATGGATTAGCCACAGGCCTTTGCAAACAATCAAGCAACAGTGAACATATCGTGTCGTCATGTCAAATTAAAAAACAAGATCCACATGCTAAAAAAATAGCAGGTAAGGTCATTCTCATATTGTTGCCTAGACTTGTTATCCAAGCAAATGTCTTCATGGTACTTTTCTTGAATTCCCACATTTGACATTACTCTAGCTAATGCGAGATTTATTCATAGTGGCTGTTCAGTTCTGCTTCCACAGCCAGCAGTCCTCTGGGTATGCTAATGATTCCGTGTGATTACAATAGGCCAAATAAGATGAAACTCTTTGCTGTTGATTGTTAATGTCCTTTTCCCCTGTACCTTCACAGAATTTTAAATTCATCTGAAAGCACTGTGGAATTCTTAATTTCTGTACATTTTTATAAATGTGCAAAGACTGTGCCTCCAGGTTACAGAGTAGTGGGAAACTGGTAGAGGAAGCTTTGGAAAAGAGGAAAGATAAAGGTCTAGAGAACGCTTTATGTATATATATATATGTTGTCTATGTCTATAATGGATATGTTTTTGGCTTATCTTGAACAAATAATATGCAGGAATTAGTTTGTGTGATTGCTCAACTTAATGTAAAGATTAGCATTGGAAGTTTTGGTAGGGTAATGTATGATAGTGATTAAAACTGGATTGTTGAACTTCCATTCTCTTCTCCCAGAAACATAACTATGTTAGTTTGTTTGATACAACTCTAAGAATCTTCTTCCAGCTAAGGATAGCTCATTCTCTCTCCATGCACATATGCTTAGAAACTTTAAATTTTCAATAGGTTTCTCTTAATATTTTGTCATATACATTTCTGTAACTAGGTTTGCAGACTGAAAAACTGACATATGAAAATGGATTACTTAAGATAAACTACACTGGTGGGGACATATGTCACAAGGTGTATAACAGATCAACAGCAATATTTTTCTACTGTGATCCGAATCCTAATTTGCAGGTAAGGAGACTTGGGGATTTTAGTCTGTTCCAGAGTAATTAAATGTGCCTTGGCAGCAGCATTCCCTCTAAGCTGCGCACATGAGCAGCCGCACAGGTAACAAAGAAACACCGCGCACAAGTTTCAAACTGCAGCGCAGTGTTTTTTAATGTCTTTAAATGTGACTGAAAATATTCCCCTTCCCTCCCTTCTGAACTCTGATTTCTGATTGGTGAAATCAAGGAAGACTCTGCCCGGAGACCGATGACGCTGCAGAAAGGAGAATTCCCATTGGTCCTCTGGGGCTTCATCAGTTCCTGGGAAAATGGGATTTGCTGGTTGTAGCCTGCGTTTCTCTGCACATCCGGGGTTTCTCAGGCATTGCCTCGTCTGAAGCCCCGTTCTGGGCTCAGCATTTTTTCTGCGATCCCTTCACTTTGGGGAGAGAGAGAAGCAGCGTGGGATTGGACTGCCTGAGCCAAAGGGGTCCACGGGATCTTGAGACTTGATTTTTGAGCAGTACCAATCCTTTCCACTCTTTCCTTTTCCTTTCTGTCCTTCTTCTAACTTCCTTTCTTTTTCTTTTCCTTTCTCTTTGCCTTTCCTTCTTTTCCATTTCCTTTTCTTTCTCCTTTCCTTTCCTTTTTTCCTTTCCTTTCTCTTTTCCTTTCCTTCTTTTCCTTTTCCTTTCCTTTTCCATTTCCTTTCTCTTTTCCTTTCCTTTTTCCTTTCCTTTCTCTTTTCCTTACCTTCTTTTCCTTTCCTTCTTTTCCATTTCCTTTTCTTTCTCCTTTCCTTTCTCTTTTCCTTCCTTTCTTTTCCTTTTCCTTTCCTTCTTTTCCATTTCCTTTTCTTTCTCATTTCCTTTTCTTTCTCATTTCCTTTTCTTTCTCATTTCCTTTCCTTTTTCCTTTCCTTTCTCTTTTCCTTACCTTCTTTTCCTTTCCTTCTTTTCCATTTCCTTTTCTTTCTCCTTTCCTTTCTCTTTTCCTTCCTTTCTTTTCCTTTTCCTTTCCTTCTTTTCCATTTCCTTTTCTTTCTCATTTCCTTTTCTTTCTCATTTCCTTTTCTTTCTCATTTCCTTTCCTTTTTCCTTTCCTTTCTCTTTTCCTTTCCTTCTTTTCCATTTCCTTTCTCTTTTCCTTTCCTTTCTCTTTTCCTTTCCTTCTTTTCCTTTTCCTTTCCTTCTTTTCCATTTCCTTTCCTTTTTCCTTTCCTTTCTCTTTTCCTTTCCTTCTTTCTCCTTTCCTTTTTCCTTTCCTTCTTTTCCATTTCCTTTTCTTTTTCCTTTCCTTTCTCTTTTCCTTTCCTTTCTTCTTTCCCATTTCCTTTCCATTTTCCTTTCCTTCTTTTCTATTTCCTTTCTCTTTTCCTTTCCTTTCTCCTTTCCTTTCGTTTTTCCTTTCCTTCTTTCCCATTTCCTTTCCTTTTTCCTTTCCTTCTTTTCTATTTCCTTTCCTTTTTCCTTTCCTTTTCTTGTTTCCCATTTTCTTTCCTTTCCTCCCCCTCCCCTCCCTTCCTTCCTAGGGGTCTGAGGGAGAGGGAGGGGACCCTTTTCGTCCTTGCCCCCCTCCCAACACCTGCTCTGATGGCAATTATGGCTAAAAAAAATTCAGGCGCTCAGGCATGAAAATGTGCTGCTTGAACACTATACTTTTCCGCACACACGGAAAAAAAAATTAGAGGGAACATTGCTTGGCAGTTGTCTAAACTTGAAAAGAGAAAGAAGCTCGGTATAGATCAACCATTCAAAAATTAAATGCAGTGAGAGATTAGAGTTGCATAATCCCGAGAGCTGCCTGTTAGATAACATGTTTATTAAGGCAAAGGTATATACTGAGTCCTCAAATACAAATGAAGCTGCTAATGAACACGGGGAATCCCTTTTTTTGCATTATATCAGAAGGCAAAAAATTAAATGTGTAATTTTACCATTTAATTAATTCAAATGTAATTTTAACTAAGTTAAAGAAAATCATATGTAGCTTTTGTCCAGGCCTAACCCTAACCCTGTCCATTGCTTTGTCCTGTGCAGTGCTTGTCTTAAAGAATTACCCTGCTTGAAGGACATATATATAAATTCTTGCCATGTCATTGTCATTTCATTTACATTAATTTTGTGCTGCAGTGACTCTCACTTATTTATATATGCTCTGATTATTTTGAAGCAAGCCTAATAAATGGCATGGAAATAGAAAAAATGTTGAAACTGCAATAGCTTAAAGCAGGCATCTCCAACCTGAAGCCCTCGGGCCAAGTGTGATACTGGACAGCTAGCAATGCAGCCCTATAAGATCATAAACTTTTAACCTTGTGTGTGTGTGTGTGTGTGTGTGTGTGTGTGTTTGTATACATATATACCTATACCTGTACCTATACCTATTTGTCCCATATATATTTATATGTGACCCAATTTAATTCCTCTTCACTCAATATGGCCCAGGCAAGCCAAAACGTTAGACATGCCTGGTTTAAAGGAAAAGGCTGTTGTGGCCTGTTGGCTGCCGGTCCCTCCAGCAGCCAAATCAGGAGGAGGAGGCAGTGTGGGAGTCAGGGACAGCATCAAGGCAACCTCAGAGTTCTGAGGGGGAAGAGGGAATGGAGCTGACAGAGAGAGAGAGACAGAGGCAGAGGCAGAGCCTGGGCTGTCCTTCAGCCCCCAGATGGAGAGTCAACAGCCCCCAGGTCTGGAGGTGGCTGATGACCAAGAGGAGGAACTGCTGGGTCCAGTGCCTGATGCGCAGAAAGCAGAGAAGAGGAGAGTAGTGGAAATCCATGGGCCGATCCTTGGGAAGGAAGAGCCCCCGCTGCTAATGAAGCCCCACCCTAGCTCTGGGGATAAAAGGCAAGGGATGGAGATGAATAGATGTGGCAGACCACTATTCATCTTCCGGCTGGACAGACCTGTTAGCCTTTGTTGAGAGAGAAACTTTTTGCCAGGGCTGCTGGCGCTCCTAATAAAGGAATCTTTGAGTTTACTTCAGAAGGTTTGTCCTGTTTGGGGAGCTAGGTGAGAACAGAGGCTCTGTCAAAGGATTGGTCAGTTTGATGAATAGATTGCTAAGACTTTCTATGTTTACAGTGGAAAGAGTCCAGCCCACGTTTCTGGCCTTGATTCATTTCTTCCACTCCAATAGACTTCAGTTTTGGAACTACTCCTTTGTGCAAAAGTGCTTGAGGATGCATTTCCAAATGCCCATCCATGATTTAATATTTTTAGCTCTGATGCTGATGTGGTCTAGAACATGCAACAGGTTTTTTTTATCTGTTTCCATAGCCAGTATTTCTGAAGGAAACCGAGGATTGCACCTATATGTTTGAATGGCACACTCCTTTTGCCTGCCCACCTGCCAAATCTATTGAATGCTCCTATAAGTAAGTTGTCTTTCCCCAGAGTGTTTTTAGCATTTTCTGTTTTATTGATCTACTATTGCTTAATCCATATCAGATATAAGATTTGCTGTAACATTCTGGAAACATTAGTTTTTCTCTTCTGTAGCTGTAGCCTTACTTGTCCATGAGCAGCATTTGAGTGCTGTTGAGGTAAAATTGTGTGATCTAACTCAAACAAAAGAGGAATTAATTAGAGTAATAATTGCCAGGTTTCCAAAAGATGCCCTAATTAATTCATTAGCCTCGAGCTAATAAAGTTGTCAGTAATATTAAAAAATAGAGACCAAATGCTAGTATATGTTTAAGTCTTTTCTTGCAATATTCCAATATGCCTATCAGGGCTATATGCTAAGATTAATAGCAATAGTAATAACACTTAGACTTATATACCACTTTACAGGGCTTTTACAGTCCTCTCTAAGCAGTTTACAGAGTCAGCATATTGCCCCCAACAATCTGGGTCCTCATTTTACCCACCTCGGAAGGATGGAAGGCTGAGTCAACCTTCAGCCTGGTGAGATTTGAACTGCCAAATTACAGGCAGCCAGCAGTCAGCACAAGTAGCCTGCAGTACTACATTCTAGCCGCTGCGCCACCACAGCTCAATTTTCCAAATTTCCCAATTTTCTTCTGCAGGCAGCTGTGCTTGCCAAGAAACGGGGGACAAAACTTGGGCTTGGGATCACAGTCAATTTTAGCCCTAGTGCTCCAGTGTTCAGTTTGAATAATAGAGAACATTGGATGTCAGTAGTGCATTAGAATTATTTATGTAGTTAGAGAAGAATTCAAAAAAATTGTGCATACATTCAAAATTTATGTAAATGGGATTGTTTTGAATGTTTGACTTGGATTTTTGTAATAGAAGTTGTCTACATCTTGAATATATTTACTCCGTTCATTTATCATTAATTTTTTTTCTTGTTTGTAGAGATAGTGCTGGCAATTCCTATGATCTCTCTCCTCTGATCCAACAAAAGAAAAACTGGGAGGCTATTTCAAAGACTAGCTCTTCACAAAAATACTATATCAATGTTTGTAGATCATTAGTACCTCATCTGGGAGCTGGTAAGAATTGAGGGAAGTCTATGCTATTTACTCAGATGTTTTATAGGAGGTTTGGGGGGAAAGTTTGAATGTGCCACCAGATTCTGAACAAAATAATTCAGTATCTTTGTGGTGAGTTATTTTGCTCAAGTTAAATCTAGCCTTTTATGCCTGATTTGCCATCTATCTTCTGGTAAATTCTCATCTGTGTAAATTGAATAAAATGTTATCAGTTTTATAAATCTGGACAATGAAACAATGGCCAGCAGATTGTAAGCTTGATGCCATGCTATGGGGTCAAGCTAGGATTTACTGAGGCAGTTGAGACTGGGATGGGATAGATGCAGTTTTCTCCTATGACTACATCTTTGTGCCATGTTGCTGGGGCAGCTGATGCTCCCAGAGCCATGATGTCCCAAGAAGCCCCTGAATTTAGTGGCTCTGGGCTCTTTGCTGCACCACAAGGCAGAGTGCAAGGAAGCCAGAAGGTCAAAGGTGGGAGAAATAGCTATAGTTGAAGGAAGTCATTCCCTTACCTTGGAAAAATTGAGGGCCGGGAGGGACCAAGCCTAGAATGGCTTGGATATGGTGGGTGCTTGGCTAATGATGGCAATGGCATAGCAGGTTTGCTGTTGCTATTTGATGTAGTTATGTGATATTGCATTTTATGACTGCACCAGTGGTGGGTTCCATGTGCTTGCATGTGCAGTACAAAGAAAATTGTTCTGCGCATGCGCAAAAGCAAAAAACAATATGGTGGCGCCTATGGCGCCACTGGGAGAACCAGTTTGGGGACATGACAGGCCTGGGTCGCTGTTGGTTCCAGAAACCCACGCCGCCAAGCTACTATCGGTGCATCCGAACCGGTAAGAACCCACCACTGAACTGCACCACTTAGCGATTTAAATTCTTGTCCAAATTACTGGTGGAACCCGAGGATTACCTATATGCCTAGTATATATTAAAGAAAGTTGGAATGGAAAAAGAAGAACATGGTTTTAAAAGAAACATCACTAGCTTGTATTATGCTGATGACATTATCATTTCATGATAACTGAAAATGGAAAGGGTTTGTAAGCTTTAGAAATAAAAATTAAAAAGCAAAGAGAAAAAAGTGATTAAATTAAACATAAAGATAGAACAATAAATGCTAACAGGTAGAACGACCAGCTTTAAAATTAGTAATAAAGATACTGATGTGGTGGATAGCTTCTGCCTTTTAGATTCACAAGCAGTCAAAAAATGCATCACAGACTAGCTTTTGGTACAGTAGCCATGAAGATTCTGGAAAAGACATTCCTTTGTTTAAATTTACTGGCCACTCAAGTACTTACTATTCAGATGTGATGATATCTCAGATCAGAAATGTGCAAGCCAGGGAGATAGATGGGTGGGTGGGTGGGGAAAGCTGCAGTGTCCCTACAGTTGCTTTTAAGGGCAAATGACCACCAGGACGCTGCAATGGAAGCAAGTCGTAACTAGATTTTGAAGGCTTCTCTGTTACTGCAAACAGTGCCTGAGCAATAATTTCATCTATTTAATATCTTATCTATAAAAAGGATTATCTCCTCTTGAAGTAACCTTTATTATTTGCCAGATCCAGATTTTTTTTAAAGCTATTAATGTACCCTTTCTGTGTGTATATTTATCCACGCTAAATTATTTTTGTTTTCTTACTGGTTTTTTATTTTTATTTTTGTTCCATATTTAGATTTTTGTCCCCCAGATGCTGCAGCCTGCCTAATGAATGGTTCTAAGTATATAAGCTTAGGTGAAGTAGCTGAGGGGCTGAGATGGGAAAATGGTATTTTTGTTCTTAAATATATAAATGGTGAGAAGTGTGAAGACCAAATCCGGAAAAAATCTGCAACCATCCATTTCAAATGTGATGAGAAGAAAGATGTAAGTATGTTTCATTTATTGAGAGCTTGATAAAAACATTTCATAGGCTTCTATGAAAATAATGGTCATAGAATTAGAATCCTAATTCTTATTTTCATCTCATTTTCATAAATTTGCCTCTACATGGAATAAAATTCATCTTTTCAGTTCTTAGGAGGAAGCAGTTATTTATCTACAACTATTTGGGTATGGTAGCAAGATAGCAGATAACTAGTATTGACTATAAGGGGAAAAAAACAGTTTTCTGCTTCATAAAACTCTCATAAGTAATAATAGGCAAACTGATATTTCCAGAAATGTAGACCAGTCTTTCCAGAATTCCTGACTATTGATAACCATGCTATTGATATAATGATGCTTCAAAGTATGTGGAGATCATCTCCATACCTGTTTTAAAATGTAAATTCATTAGCATTACCCATTTAATCAATATTAGTCACAATTTTTATGTGACCGCTGAAAAAAAGATGAACTGATCCCAGCTTGCCATGTTTTCATTATTTTTCAAAGTGGAATAGTTGTTTCTTGAATACTGGGGAAACCATTATGTATCAGCTTTGCATGTACTCATATTCTCCTTTTTTTTATCTGCCAGAATTCCAATCCAGAATTGGTAACAGCCCATATGGATTGTGAATATAACTTTATGTGGTATACAGCTGCTGCATGTCCTCTGAAAAGCAATATGCACAATAATTGCACTGTGTCTAACCCTCGTACAGGTAATATTTTTCTCTAAATGCGGGTTAACTAAATGTAACAAGTAAGTAGAAAAGAGGACTAGAGTTGACATAATGCTATAGAAATGTCTCAGGGTATGGAACTGAGAGAATAAGGATAATTGGGTTATTTGGGTAAAAGCAGTTCATAGTAGAAAATCCTCAGTGTTTCTTCAAATGTTAACTGTACTGAAGCAGTTTGCCCTGAGGGAAGGGGCCGTAATTCCCATATAGTAACACAAAATCCTGATCACTAAGTACCAAAAGTGTTTGGTTGCAGTTATTACAGCCAAAGATAGAACAACTAGTTACTGAATCTAATGAGGTGTATTGCATGTCGGTTGCATTAATAAATTTGGGAGAGGTTCATTGAGACCCATAGAAAGCTCTGACAACACTTATTAACAAAGATAGACAAAAGGAGGTTAAGAAATCCAAAAAGAAGCAAGTGCTTTTTCACAGAACTAGACTGAATTACCTTCCCATCTAGAAAAATTATGCTTTTTTCCATTCTGTAATTCTGTTAGCATAATCCCCATATTCCTCATTTTTACCAGCAAGGAAGTTGCGGTCTGGTCTCCATATCTGTACACCTCTTGGTATTTCTTAGCTCCTCTTTCTCTCTGTATTTGGTAAATGCGGCTTTCCTTTCTCTATATATTTTGTTCTGTAGTTTTTAGTTGAGAATAATTAGAACTAGTGTATGTCTGACTTATGATAACAATACACATATTAATCAATATCCTCTTTTAATGAAGTGGATTATAGCCTTGTTATTATTTATATGTTATAAAGCATAAAAATGTTATGTATTCTATATAATTTATGTATTATAATAAGAATTCTTTTTATGATAATGGTACTCATTTTTTTCTTCAAGTAATGAATTGATTATAGCTGTGCAAAATCTTCAGATGTGTGCTTTATAAATTAAAATACTTACTTGAAGCTACTTACACTGCATTACAGCTACTGCTGTCTCAAAGTGAAGCAAAGGGATTGGAATTCCAGCAGTTACACATTTAATATCCATTGTTATATCTCTCGTTCTTACTTTAAAAAAAAAACAACCTTGGAAATATTTGCTATTGTATCTGATTGCAGGAAAAAAATCCACACCACATAATTTGAAAGGAAGCTTGCATAGACGAAAAGGGCAATACAGTCATTCACAACTGCAACATTTGCAGCATCCTGTGGCTATGTCAGGGCTGTCAAACTTGTGGCCCATGGCCGGATGCGTCACTCTGGCCACGCCCATGCCCGGTTTAGTGAACAGGGAAAAAGTCCTGATAAGTCACATGGTGATGCAAGTTTGATACCCCTGGACTATATGACCACCATTTGTAATTTTCCCACAAGCAAAGAGAATGGGGAAGCTGGCAGTAGGTTGCAAGTCACTATAGCAAATTGTTCCCACTCTTGCCATTTTTCCCTGACATCTGCCCACTTAATACTCCATAATGCTTGCTCACACTTCTTAGTGCCCATCCATGATGTCCACCTATTTGCATACATATCACCTGGCCCATCATAGGTCTTGACCTGCTTGCCTTGTTTTCTGCCTCTTTCCACCGGCCCTTGTTTAACCACAGCAGTGGGGACTGCTGGGATTGCTGTCACTAAGTGATGCAGTCATGGGACATCACGCTTTAAAACTGCATCACTTTGTGATGGAAATTTCAGTCCTAACTGTCATCATGACCTTCTATATCCACCGGTACAGAATAAAATCCATAACCATTATTTTGAAATTTTTATCTATTGTTTGATCACAGTAACAAGAAGGTTTTGGGTCTCATTCTATGGACCGTATGCTTATAGTGAGATTTGTATTTTGTATTTTATTAGGATTTATAGGCCGCCCTTTTCCCTGAGGGGACTCAGGGCGGCTTACAATCATTAGGGAGGGGGTGCAATTCAAAATAAACAATATGTGAACAAAATAAAGTAATAAAAACACAACTTGCATTCAACATTCAACACTCGGGTGGGGCAAATTAGAGGCTTATCCCCAGGCCTGTTGGGATAGCCAGGTCTTGAGGGCTGCGCGGAAGGCCTGGACGGTGGTGAGGGTGCGTATCTCAACGGGGAGATCGTTCCACAGGGTCGGAGCTGCAACAGAAAAGGCTCTCCTCCATGTAGTCGCCAGTCGACATTGACTGGCGGATGGGATTTGGAGGAGGCCCAGTCTGTGCGATCTTATCGGTCGGAGGGAGGTAATCGGCAGAAGGCGGTCTCTCAAGTACTCAGATCCACTACCATGAAGGGCTTTAAAGATGGTCAACAGCACCCTGAAGCGCACCCGGAGATCAACAGGTAGCCAGTGCAGCTCGTGGAGGATGGGTGTTATGTGGGCGAACCGCGGTGCGCCCACTATCACTTGCGCGGCCGCATTCTGAACTAACTGCAGTCGCCGGATGCACTTCAAGGGCAGCCCCATGTAGAGCACATTGCAGTATTCCAGCCTAGAGATCACAAGGGCTCGAGTGACTGTTGTGAGAGCCTCCCGATTCAGGTAGGGTCGTAACTGGCGGACCAGGCGAACCTGGGCAAATGCCCCCCTGGTCACAGCCGACAGATGATGGTCGAGAGTCAGCTGTGGATCCAGGAGGACTCCTAAGTTACGAACCCTATCTGAGGGGTATAAAATTTGACCCCCCAGCCTGATAGATGGAACATTAGCCAAATTGTTGGGAGGGAAACACAACAGCCACTCGGTCTTGTCCGGGTTGAGTACCAGTTTGTTAGCGCTCATCCAGTTCTTAACGGCCTCAAGACCCTGGTTCATCATGTCCACCGCTTCATTGAGTTGGCACGGGGCGGACAGATACAATTGCGTATCGTCCGCATATTGATGGTATTTTATCCCGTGCCTCCGAATGATCTCGCCCAGCGGTTTCATGTATATGTTAAATAGTAGGGGGGATAAGACCGAACCCTGCGGCACCCCATATTTTAGGGGCCTCAGGGACGATCTCTGCCCCCCGACCAACACCGACTGCGACCTGTCCGAGAGGTAGGAGGAGAACCACTGCAAAACAGTGCCTCCCACCCCCACCTCCCGCAGTCGTCGCATGAAAACCATTACACCATATGCACTTAAGTTTATGGCTCATGTTAAAATTCTGTGGGTATATATTTATATACCATCTTTATTATTTTTATAAATAGTCAAAGGTCCTGAATGAATGACTTTTATACTAGTTTTGAATTTTTGATGTCCTCCTACTGGAGACAGCTTATTCAGCATCTTGATTTTTTAAAAAATAAAAGCGTGTTTTTCATAGTAATATTTCTTTCTTTCTCCCTCCTCTGTTTTCTTTCAGGTCATCTCTTTGACCTTAATCCTTTAAAGAGACAGTCTGGCTACACTCTCTATGATTTTGTGAACCAGAGAATGCTCCAGTTGAGTGTATGTGATGAACCCAAAACTTCATGCGGTGGAGACATTGGTAAGTTTTGACTTGCTGAGATGCTGATATTGAACCCAGGTTCATAGGATGGAAATAGATTATTGTGATACTTTCTTTTCCTAAACCTATGTTATTGATATGTGACCTAGCAGTAGTAATGTAACAAAGTACATTTCAGTAACAATGTTGGACAGTATCTGGATAACGATCTGTGCTCTTCTCCTGGGATAAGCTTTTCCTTCCTTCCCACTATATCCAGTTTATCAGCTATTCATACAATCTGTGCAAGTAGGGCTCGATTAGTGCATTAATGAATCCCACAGAATGGTCACATTATTTGAATGTACACTATTCAAAGAGATTTTTCTATGGGAAGTAGGGTAATTGGTTCCAGCTCAATGGGAATAGGCAGTTTTAAAACTTAACGTAATGTTTATATGTTTATTAATGGAATACTGTATAACAGTAAAAAAGGATAAACCCACATCCAAGGTATAGATGATATCTTCTGTATTCTGCTGCAGTTCTTCAATCTGAACTTTCCTTTTCTCCATTTTGCACAAAAGACCATTAGCTTCTAAAACCCCAACTGCGGCTGTGCATGCACAAGCCTCAACTGCATATATGCAGCCTTGAACTAATTGAATGCTTAGATTAAAGAAGGCTTGGTATCTGTTTATAAATTATGGTAAATCAATCTACCTGTAACTTAAAAAACATTTTTTTTAAAAAAAATCTTTAAAAAACCCTGTAAAACCTGCTACACGGCTCAGATTTCTTAGTTTCCAAAATTTACGTGGGATAGCAGTAAAATGCTTATTGGAGTGCATATGCATGCTATATTTTACAAGCATGCACTGAAGTCCATTATGCCATATTTAAACAGCCACTTGCTATATTATTAACAGGATGAGATACAAGATATGTGGAGGAAAAAGGTGCATGTTCACTGCATATCATGCTATGGAGTGAATATGATGAAGACACTATCCCATCTATCTGATGTTAAGGAACCTGTTGGGCATTGTAAGCCTTAATTGCCCACTTTATATTGAAGAAATAAGTTTGAAAGAACAAAACTAGATTAGGGTATTCAGTGAATCATTGAGCAACTTGATCCCAGCACTGAACAATAGATAATAATCCTTTTAACCAAAATAGTAAACGCACATATTTTTCTTGATGTATTAATAAAGTAGCATTTCCCCTACCATGTTTTCCCGAAAATAAGACATGCCCTGCTAATACACCCAATCGAGCTTTTCAGAGCATGCGCCATAATAAGCCCGCCCCCCGAAAATAAGCCCGCCCCCAACTATTTAAGCGCATGTGCAACTGGTCCCTGCCATTACAACACTGTACCACTTACCAGTATAGCCTGTGGGGCAAAAAAAGGGCCCGCCGCAAAAAGAGCGGCAGGCCAAGCAAAGTGCTTCGCGAACCGTTCCCTCCCTTGCAAAGAGCCTACTGCAAAAAGAGTGGCAGACCAGCAATGCGATCACCCCATCCCGCCTGTTCCCTCTTGCGCAAAAAAACACCGCCCACCCCACCCCAGTGGTAAAGGCAGCCTGCCTGGTTCCCTTCCCCGCCACCCCTTTAGCGAGGGGAAAGGATTTATTAGATTTTCTAGCTCGGACCCAAGGCAACTGGAAACTTGACACAAAACATTTTCTCCCTCCGTGCCTCTCTCTTTCTCTCTTCCCTTCCTCTGATTGGCTGGCAGCTAACTGTCTCTTGAGCCCAAAAGGCTGGGGTGAAGAGTATCTCTCCCAAAGGCCCGTGAGGAAGGGCGGAGGATGGAAGATAAGGAGTCCCATTACCCAGGACGAACAGCCATGTCCCTAACAGCGGAGGCGAAGTGATAGAGGTGGATGACTAGGGGAGAAACCTTGGGGGCGAAATAAGCGGGCGAAGGGCAGGAGGAGAACAGTCCCATTCCACGCTAGGACATGCGTCTCACTTCTCCCCCCCCCCCCTAAAGGGACACCGAGGAAGAGAAGAAGCCAGGCAGCTGTTACACTGGGGGTGGGGTTGGAGGTGGCAGGCCAGCAATGCACCTCACACCCCATTCCCTGCCACGCAAAAAGAACACCTCCCACCAAGCTCCAATGATAACGGCTGCCTGGCTGCTTCCCTTCCCCAACGCCCCTTTAGTTAGGTAGCAGTGGGGGGAGAAGTGAGACACTTGTCCTAGTATTACCAGAGATTGACAGCTCCACTGCGTTCCTTGCCCTTTCGTCGTAAAAGTTCAACTTGCGAGGTTTTTTTTACAAGGGGCTTCACTGGACGAAAGGGCGAGGAATGCAGCGGGGCTGAACAGGTAAGAGGCACGCCTCGCTTTTCTCCCCCCTCACCTACCACGCCTCGCTAAAGGGGTGGTGGGGAAGGGAACCAGGGAGGCTGCCTTTACCATTGGGGTGGGGTGGGCAGTGTTGGTCTGCGAGGCGCGCCTCTTACCTTTCCAGGTCCGCCACGTCCTCGCTATTGTGTCCAGCGAAGCCCCTGGTAAAAAAAGAAAAGAAAAAAGAAACCCTTCTCACAACTTCAAGAAGTTTGATAGAACTTGCAAGAAGGGATTTTTTTTTACCAGCGGCTTCCCTTGACACAGTGACGAGGAACGTGATGGAGCTGGAAAGGTAAAAGGCATGCCTCGCTTCTTGCCTGCCCCAGAAAATAATAAGCCCTCCCCCTATAATAAGCCCAAGGCCATATTTCGTGGGTCAAAAAAAATAAGACCCTATCTTATTTTTGGGGAAACGTACTAATTGTGTCAAATTTAAAATTTCTTCTGTCAAAAAACAAGGAAAAAGAAAAAAATCCATTAGCATTGCTCTATTAATTCTGTCAATAGGAGTTTGCATCACGGGTGGCCATCAGCCATTAATTAATGCTGGACAACTAAGCAAAGCATTAACCTATGAAGATGGAGTTTTGAAACTTGTCTACAAAGAAGGCGAGTCCTGTCCTGCAGATCCTGCTTTGAAGTACATGAGCTATTTCACCTTTGTGTGCAGGTTGGATGCTGGGCTTGGCAGTCAGCCAGCTCTCATTTCTTTTGATGAGAAAACATGCACTTATTTTTTCTCTTGGCATACTGTTTTAGCCTGTGAAGAAGAAAGAGTGGTAAGCAAATTGACTGTTTTATCAACTTAATTTTATCAAAAATGACCTGGTGTTATTTAAGATTTTAAAAAAGTTTAAATCCTCTAGGTTTTTTTTTGGGGGGGGGGAGTTGCAACATAATACATTTACACTCATTTGTGCTATTTTGCAGGGCAATTGTTGAAGTAGAATAAGCTATTCTTATTAAGCATAATAGAGGCAATATAGTGTATATTAATTAGATCGCTTGAAATCACTCTGTCAAAAAGGCATTCAACTCACAATGCAGACATAATACAACTAATGATTAACAGAACTGAAGCAAGCCATTGTAATTTTGAAAGACAATTAAAATTCATCTTAGCCAGAGGAATTGGAGGAGGAGGAGATAGAACAAATCCATTTACGAGATGTCAGGCTGAAGAAGAGAGCCCAGAATCTCACAGCTAAGTCCCTGAATAGCATCACGTCTGCATTTAGTCTCTCTGTTGTAATTATTATCTGCAGAACATTCCAGGCATAACACAGTTGGTTTGGTGTACTTCATGTCCAAACCAAAATACTCACATATGGGTATTGTTTGGTTCCACAATCAGGCTACTTTATCCTGGGCAGATGGAAGTAAGGTGGGGAAAAAATAAAGGACAATGGTGGCTGAAGGGAGGAAGGAAAGGTGTTGGGAAGAATGGGGAGTCTAGAGGTATGAGATATGCTGGGATAACAGCAACAGATGAAGGGAGAGGGAGGAAGGAGATGAGGGGTAGATGAACTGGTTTATATGCCATGCTGGAACATAAATAAGAGAATGGTAGGAAATTAGGGGTTTATGCCGTGGTTGCCCTGTGGTTAGAATGCAGTATTGCAGGCTAACCCTGTCCACAGCCAGAAATTTAGTTTTGACCGGCTCAAGGTTGACTCAGCCCTCCACCCTTCCAAGATTGTTAAAATGATATGCTGGCATTGTAAACTGCTCTGAAAGTGCTATAAAACATTATGCAGTGGATTATAATTGTTATGCCACGCTGAAAGTAAGTGGTGACATACATCCATTTTCCCCTTATTCACGCAATGCAGATTTATCTGTAAATGTTAACAATCAAAACATTCTGGATTTTTTTTCTCTCTTAATAATTTTATTAAAAGTTTGTAAAAAAAAGACAAAAGCTAATACAATAATAAAAGAAAAAGTCAAGGGGAAAGCTAAAAGTATAAGAAATTTTAAAAAGTTTAAGGAAAGATTGCAAAGAAATGATTTCTAATCTTAGCAGTTATGTTTATAAGTTGGCTCTCTGTAATTTTTGTGCAGATATTTCCTTACTTGGCTAGGCAACATCTTCAGTGTTGGCAAACAACAGGGTTTGCTCTCTGTTTATATATAGTAGCCTGCCCTGTTCAGTATTAGTGATGTTTTCTCCTTTACAGTTCCCTGATAATAAGAGTAATAAAACAAGACAACTCTTTCTTTTTTTAAC
This sequence comes from Thamnophis sirtalis, assembly GCF_051295495.1. Taxonomy (NCBI): domain Eukaryota; kingdom Metazoa; phylum Chordata; class Lepidosauria; order Squamata; family Natricidae; genus Thamnophis; species Thamnophis sirtalis. The sequence goes on along the minus strand of NW_028261386.1, from coordinate 76,926,824 downwards.
TTCCTATTGTAATAAATTCTTTCCCTCCAATCTATATAAATGAAATGTTTATGTTCTTTTTTCCAATATATATCTATTACACAGTTGATAATGATTGTTTCTACTGATTTATGAATCTTCTCTCCCCTGCCCACAGGTAGACTGCTCAGTTACCAATGGCAGCAGAGTAATTGACCTTTCCCCTTTAATCCATTGGACAAGTGCTTATGAGATATTTGATGACTTTTCTGACCAGAATCCAGATTTCTATATAAATATTTGCCAACCATTAAATTCCATCAAGGATGTCAGTTGTCCACCTGGAGTAGCTGTCTGTATGATCCCCCTTAATGGCTCTCCTGTAGTAAGTAATATTATCAGCATGTATCAAATTGTTGTCTTTTTCACAACAAGATATTAGAATGAATGCCTAATTATTATACCTAATAAGCTGGTTTAATAGAGTATTACTTAAGATCCCAGTTCTTTGGTGACTTCACATTCTCCAAACAATTATTTGGCAAAGCAATTTCAGCATTTCACACAGTATAAAAAATTGAAAGGAGAAGAGAAAAATATTACCTGTTCCTGTTTCATTTCGGGACATATCCACTGCTAAAAAGTCATGGCCCAAATTTCAGGAAACTCTTCAATTATTTTCAAAGGATTTTTGAATTTTGAACAATATGTGTTCATATATCATGGCAAATCTCTTTAAAAATTGAGAAGATCTACAACCTTGGGGCAAGTAAATATTATGCTTATTATTCATTCAAGTAGTCCAACTTCATTCAGTCTTCTATACAAACAGGAAGAAACATTTTGACTGCTTTAAGCAGCTGACATATTTAAAACCAATACAATTGTGGAAGCAAAACAATTCACACCAGGCCAGACTACTTGAAATACATAGCTTCTGATTCTTGGGACATTTTGTACTAAATGGATAGCAATTTAAGATATTGATGTTGCCTATATTTTTAGCAGTACTAACGTAAAGATTTTGAGTACATCAGAACAAAATGTAGTTGAAATTATATCTCTCATCATATGAGAAATACATTGATCATAAAAATGGTTGGATTCCTTCTAACTCATTCCTTCATTCTGTTCCCCAATGTAACATATGTGATTACAACGTATATAAATAGAAGTAATTTATTTCCCAGTTGATGCTGAAGCTTCAGTTTCATTTTGTGGTCAATCATATTTACATTTACATTTAATTAGGATATTGGTCGAATCACAGCACCTCCTCAGCTCAACAGTGCAACAAATGAAGTTAATATTGCCTTCAACAGTACCACTCCCTGTCCAGAAGATAAAAATCTCAACTATTCTTCACTTATTGTGTTTCATTGCAACAGAGGAACAAATCTGGTAATCATAGTTTTATTTTGCTTGTTTACCAAAACTTAGAAATATTTACAAATTAAGAAAAAAGTTGAAAAAAAACCCCTTCCAGCCATAGTATACAACCAAACAGCTGGTTTAACCTTGACCAGTTTGTGAGTTGGCAGAAAGAATGAGGATAAAAGAGCTAGGCTCTGTTTGCATAGCCAATTCCTACTCTGCTTCACTAATGAGATTCACTAATGATTTCCTGCTGCCAGGAAAGTTAATGTGCAGTAATTGGTGGGTTTTCTAGTGGCAGAGAAGACATTGTTCAATTGCTTTCTTGGTGGAGTGAGATTGGGATCCTTGAAAATGGAGAGTTTTGGCAGATGATTAGAAAAGTAGGTTTATCAAAACTGGTCTGTGGAGTAGATGGAGGGGGGGTTGCTTTCTTGTCATGCTTTACCAGGAATCCCATAACTTTCTTGTGCATCACCTATGGTGCCAGATAGGGTACATTAGGCACATAGATAATGGATGGTTAAGATGGGTACAGATGGAGAGGAGAGTCTCTTTTGCTTCATTGGAAGCTCTAATCAATCAACAAATCACTTGTATCTACTTGGAGAGGTTAGTACATATCCTTTCCTCTCAAATTCCCCCATGCTAAAAGAAGTCTCTGAGAAAAACCACTACCCATACATAGGTAACCACACCAGACAAAACCAAACAATGGGTGCTGGACAGATCCCTACCCTCCTGCATCCATTAACTAATCAAATGGATGGCATCGCTTGTGTTGGGAGAAGATTGAAAACACTATTTCCCCATTGGATCGATACATTTCAAAATTGGCTGACCTCATCTTTGATTTGGAGATGCATTATATTGATTTGGAGATGCATCTTTGATTTGGACGCAGACCTTGTCGAGCAGAAAGGTCGGTAGTTCGGCGGTTTGAATCCCTAGCACGCGTAATGGAGTGAGCTCCCGTTACTTGTCCCAGCTTCTGCCAACTTAGCAGTTTGAAAGCATGTAAAAATCAAGTAAAAAAATAAGGGCCACTTTGGTGGGAAGTTAATAGCGTTCTGTGCGCCTTCAGCGTTTAGTCATGCTGGCCACATGACCACGGAGAAAGTCTTCGGACAGCGCTGGCTCTTCGGCTTTAAAACAGAGATGAGCACCACCCTCTAGAGTCAGGAACGACTAGCACATACATGCGAGGGGAATCTTTACCTCTACCTTTATGTTGATATGTCCTTGCAGAATGCTTAGTGAGGCATGATATTATAATGATATTAAATGTGCTAATAGATATGCAATGTTCTTTAACTACAAATTGAATAATTTTACCCATCACAAAAGTTCAACTTTTTGATTAGTAAAATAGATATTTTGCCAACAGAGTCCATGATGATGAGGGAAAAATGTATTTAATTTTCTGCTTTTGCTAGTTATCAAGCACTTGTTCATTCATTTTTTTAACTAAATAAGGAGAAGTGGAGAAAAAATGAATTTTGAGGGCTCAAAGGGAATATTCAAGTTGTGTACATAACTTGATATCATAACCTTCTCTGGTACAGGCAGATTATTTTTTTGAAATTGTCTTAGATTTGGATATAAGCATGTGATCTGCACTTCTCTCCAGAAAGTTAGCATAAAGCAACAGAAGTTGGGACATTATCTTATTCTTTTGTTGTTGTAGACATTTTTGAAGCTTGATTATTTCCAGTGTCATCAACATCAGTCACAGCAAGCAAAACCAAAATAATATAAATAAAAGCAGATGGATTTATTTAACCTCAGCATGTGTTTAATTTTCAGTCATTTAGCTTTCTTACTGAGACATCTGACTCTCAAAGCTTAACCATTTTATTCTCTTCTTTGTTGTGTTGGCAACAGGGGAAGGCCAGAATGATAGAAAAGTCTGGCTGTGAATATATATTTGAATGGAGCACCCCAGTGGTATGCCCTGATGAAGAGAATGTTTTGGGCTGCTCTGTCATGGATGAACAATTACACTATGCTTTCAACCTGTCAAGCCTTGCAGGAAAACCCTATAAGGTGATTGTATTGATGTGGTTAGTAAGGGGAATTGTTGATGCTGTTCTGACATGAATCAGCTTAGCTGTAAAATATATGCTTTTAGCTCCATCACAAATCTCATATGCTGGGCTAAAGTAAGAGGGGAATCAGGTTGCAGCACAGTGGCAGATTTTATGTATATCAAATTATATTGTCAATGAAAATGTCTCTCAGGGCTGCATTTCTCATATTTTCTCTATAAAACATGAGCAGTTGAGAGTAGTAGCTAAGGTGTTGGGAGTGGAATCCAAAAACAGCATTTGGGTTAGTCGTTATTGTTAAGGCCAAAATATGTCAAACCCTGTGGACACAAATTTGAGTTTCTCTAGGAAAATAGGATGTACATATTATAATAAAATGTGCTCATCATACAAAGATTTCTTTTTCTGTAAGACATGGGCCTAAAAATCATGCAAATAATATAGATGCATTGATTATCAATAGATGAATAAATACCATCACAGTCATTCCTAGAACTCTCTCCCCCCTATAAGTGTGAGATGAAATTCTGGAAACAACTTTTGAAAATTTTATGAGCATCATATTCACGGGTATTTTAGAAAATGAGCAAAGCACCCCTCTGAACTGGAAGATTCATTCTGAGACCCTTCATACATTGTCTTGCATAATCTGGAGAAGCCCTTGGTATGGCCATATTGAGCGTTTAAAAATATTTAGCATTTTCTCTGATTCCATTTGCAGTTCTTTAATGGTACAGTTTTGGCTCTCAAAACAGGTTCCTTCTGGACGCAGGAGCTACCATCTTGGGGTATGTTCAGAAGCAGCAGATATTCCTCAAGGAAAATGCAAAGACGCTGCAGTTTGTCTTATCTCTGGCAATAGTGCCATCTCATTTGGCAACAAAAAAGAAATAAAATTGGACTACAGGCATCAAGATGAAGCTGTTTTCTTGCAGTATAAGGGTGGTGATAAATGTCCCCCAGGTACGAGATTTGTAAGGAATTTACTTTGAAAATTACACCATTGCTTGCTTAGTATCTTAATTCATCAGCTTTTAAGTTTAAGATAAACTAACCATATTTCCTTAATTTATTTACCTTAAGAATAATCCCATTGAGAATTTAAGGAAGGTACGGTAACGTTTAAGGCTGAATTCACCCATAGAATTTTCACTGAGTGATTTTGGCATTGAACTTTGTCCAGTGATCATATACATTAACTTATGTACCATTCTGCACTATTAAATTTTAAGATATGAAAAGGGGGAATTGATGGATGCATGCATCTTGAACATTTCTCTTGTAAGATGCTATTTTTGGGCTTGCATGTCATTTTGAAAGGAGAGCTGGCAGGCAGAAGCATTCCAGGTGAAAGTGGTCGAGAGCGATGATCTTTGAGACCATATCAGTTTGTTCTAAAATAAACTTTATGTAAAAAAATGATGGCCAATAACTGTAGTTACATAAATTGTTATTTAAAATATGCCCTTTCTTAATTCTGGCTGCCACTGACAACCCACTTCTCTGCTACGTTTGTGGTTAAGAAATATTTATATTTTACTCTTTATATTTCATAGGTATTGCCCATTAAATACTTTATTGTCTTTTTTTTTACTTCCAGTGACTGAAAAGGGTGAGCTTTGTGTCTTCCCTTTCCAGTATAACGGTAAAAGTTATGACAGGTGCATAGCGGAGGGACAAGCACATCCATGGTGTGCCACAACTGATAACTTAGGGAGAGACCAAAAATGGGGATTCTGTGTAAATGGTAAGTAAGGAGGGTTAAGATGCACAGCTGTACTGTATAGTGATGGAATATCTGGTGGCTTGAAATAAAACAACAGCTGCTGAAAAGAGAATCCAATCATGATACAGCTAGTTCTCAACTTACAACCACAATTGAGTTCAAAATTTTTGTTGCTAAACGATACAGTTATTGAGTGAGTTTTGCCCCATTTTATGACCTTTCTTGCCATGGTGGTTAAGTAAATCACTGCAGTTGTTAAATTATTAACATGGTTGTAAAGTGGATCTGACTTTCCCATTGGCTTTGTCAGAAGGTTGCGAAAGGTGGTCACAAGACCCCAGGATACTGCAACGGTTGCCAAGTGTCCAAATTTTGATGTAGCCATGGGGATGCTGCAATGGTTGTGAGTGTGAAAAATGGTCATAAGTCACTTTTTTCATTGCTGTTGTAACTTGAAATGGTCACTAAACAAATGGTTGTAAGTCAAGGACCGCCTGTAATTTGTATTGCTGCACTTTAGAAGTTTTTATGTAAGAGCACTAAAATCAGTCTTGTGCTCTAAATACAGACAAAAAATACCACAATGTTTGTATTTGGATAGCATATGTTTATCCACATTTGGGAGTGTCATTGAGATAGAACCGGCCATTAACCCGGGCTATTGATGAATTACAGGTAGTCCTTGATCTACGACTGCAATTCAGCCCAGAATTATGGTCTTATTCATGCTTGTTGTTAAGTGGGCCATCACATGACCAATTCAGTTTTTTGGCTGCCTGATCCTTTGAATCATCAGAGTCATAAGTACCTTTCTTGGAGTCTTTCGTAACTTTGTAACAGTTGTTAAAGTGACCGGTCGTAAGTCAAGGACTACTTGTACTATTGGTTTCCTGGCTAAGGTCATGAAAAATAGAAACTTCATGCAGGTTAATTAACACTCTATCATGTTTTGTTGAAGAAGAAGAAAATGTGACTGAATGTTAAGATTGGGGATTCCGAGTATACTTGAATATTAATACCGTTCAAATCAATAAGACTCAGCTTATTTTAAATACATTTTAAAATGAGAATTTTGTAGGAAATATATAAGATTGCTTTGTATTCTGAAAACTACCTTGTTCCCAAATTCACTATGTCCCTTTTGAGATTGTAATAGATGACCTTATTACTTTGAATTGGAGTATAATCTCTGATCACTAACAGATAGCAGATATGCCTAGACTTACACAAGTTTGCCCAAATATAACACTACTGAAGCATTGTACCCAGCCTGGACCATATGAACATTATAAGGCAAAGATACATAAATTTATTTATTGTTAACAACTTTCCTACAGATTTAATCCATGGATTTACAGTCTTGTTTATATCCTTTTGTTCATATCTTGCAGAAGCTGGGCAGCGTGAATCTACAATTATTTTTAAGTGTGATGAAAATGCTAACAACGGAAGCCCTCAGCTGTTGAGCGAGACCCTTGGCTGCTCTGTCACATTTGAATGGAGGACACAGCTTCTATGTCCTCCAAGGAAAATGGAATGCAAGTTTATTCAGAAGCACAAAACTTACGATTTGAGAATACTTTCCTCGCTCACAGGCTCATGGGTCTTCGCAGACAAGGGCAGCTCGTGAGTGTGCTTTGGAACTCTAATGGAAATCAACTTACCAAGTTTGTTATTCATTGCTAGTATAGCTAATCATTCTTCCAAGTGTGCATCTTGCAATTCAGGCAAGGTTGCATGAGTCTAAGGAAAATGACTAAGATTAGGCAGTGCTTAAATCAAGTTTTGTAGTCCTGGTTTTTTTTTAAGTCAAGGGATTGATTGAAGGGAAATATACATCAAAGAGAAATGCAGGGTGGTTACTAATTAAAAGAGGATACATCTTAACTAGAAATATTTGATCACTCAGCTTTGCTCTGTTGAATAACCTAGAATCATTGAAATACTATGTTTAGATTGACTATCAGTTAAGATGGTAAAAAAATTCTAAAAAGATATTTGAAGTTTATAGAAGAACATTTTGGAAAAGTCTTCCAGTTGCATTACCTTACATAAATTGGTTGTCATAGATAGACAACATTCCATTTCATGTTCTTGGAAATTTTAAAAAAATGTAAGATGGTCCTTATTGAGGTCCTATATTGATTGTGTTTTTAAAAAACTTTGAGTGAAAGGTAGAATATTGATGCTTTAAATAATTATTAAGTGTCTGCTGAAATGATTGTCTTTCCCTTCTTGGATTTAGTTATTACATGAACCTTTGTCAGAGAGTTCATGAAGGACCCTCAGGCTGTCCTGACAGGGCAAGTGTTTGCCGACGAAATCAGAATGGTGCTGTCCAAGTTCTGGGATTAGTTCATACACAAAAACTTAATGTTACAGGTATGTCTCTTTGGTGTCCCCTACTATTTTATGCAGGGGAAAGTGAAAATAGGTTTAATTTGCTAACATTTATTTATCGCCTTGTACAATTTTGTACTCCTATGCAAACAGATCTCTGATAAAATCGTGATAAAACAATTATGTTGGTCCTACATTATTAACAAATACTTAAAACATAACTAAAAGCAGAATTGTTAGCTTTGCAAGTTAAAGTGTCCCAATGTTCATTTGCTAGAGCTAAATGTTCCATAAAAATGCTAAGGTTTTTAGTGTCATCCAGGATGCCAGAATGAAGATGCTGAGTGTACTTTTGTTTCACCAAGTGGAAAAAAATAATAGAGAAAGTCTGTTTTCTAGCCTGTGTCTTTATCCTTTGCAGGGAAAGGAACTTAAACAGAAAGTCTGTAGATATTTGTAGATGATGAGTGGGTAAGGAGGTCCTTAATAGTCTTATGGTGATAACCAGCACTTAAAATGGGCCAGGAAGCCTGTTGGTGGTAGCTGCAAGCTATGAGTTGATCTGCAACAGTGGGTTCCACTCTGAGTTATCCTTAGTTTTAATTTTGTTTTCTAATTTCATTAGGGTTACATGAGCTCATTTGCATATAGATGCATGAAAAAACCCTAGTAACTAATATCCATTACATCCATGTAATTCCCCTTAAATAAAGTGATATTCTTCTAGAAAGAGTCTGTAGATGTGGAAATAGAAAGAAACTTCTTGGTACTTGGTGCTTATGTGGGTCAGCTATTGTTTAAAATTGAAACAATTGTTGGAACAAAATATTTTTTAATTTTGCAAAAGTATTGATATCAATATATGAAATCAAAATATGGACATATATGTCACAGCTATAAAATATTAGCCTTTGAGGATATAACCAATCATTTTTGATGAGGAAATATTACTAAAGCTAAGTCATAAAGAAAGAACGTTAATTTTTAAAAAACCCTCACAAATAGCAGCTACCGTATTTTTCGGAGTATAAGACGCACCTTTTTTCCTCAAAAAAGGCTGAAAGTCTGGGTGCGTCTTATACATCAAATACAGCATTTTTTGTCTCCTGAAGCCCTGCCCCTTCACAAAAATGGCCGTGCAGAGCTCCTGGGGGCTGGGGAGGGCAGAAATGAGCAAGAAATGGGCCGTTTTTTGCCTCTCCAGCCCCCAGCAGCACTCTGTAAGCCTCCATAAGGCTATGCATGCAATTTTTTTGACAAATTTTTTTTCACGAAAATGGGCCGTTTTTTACTTGTTTTTGGCACCCCTCGCCCCGCAGGAGCACTCTGCAACCCCCCCCCCAAGGCTATTCATGCCTTTTATTTGAAAAGAAACAGACCCGTTTTTGCGAAAAACTGGGCATTTTTGGGAGGTTTGCAGAGTGCAAAAACTTTTTTTCCCTTTCAGAAAGCTCTTTAGTTGGAGTGGTTGATGAGAATTACATTGATTAAGTGCTGTGCCAGCAAAAATAAGTCTTAGGTGTTGCAGGTTGTCAGCGATTTCCTTCTCCTTCCATGGATAAATACACCTAGAAACATCTACCTACCTACCTACCTACCTACCTACCTACTCTCTCTCTCCCTCCCTCCCTACTGTATTTCTCTCTCTCTATCCCTCTATCTATCTAATTACCTACCTACTCCCTCTCTCCCTACCTACCTACTGTATTTCTCTCTCTCCTCTCTCCCTCTATCAACCTACCTATTTTTTTAAAAAATTGCCTCTTCAAAACCTTGGTGCGTCTTATACTCCGAAAAATACAGTAGTTAAATTCATTTGGGGGGAGGGGCTTCACAGCATTGTTTAGATTCAGAATCTCATTTTGCTTTTAATAAAACCTGGTGCTTTGTTTCAGGTGACAAAGTTCTTGTCAGCTACTCCAATGGTCATGAATGTCCACAGAGGAACAAAAAGGCAACAACGGTCATAGAGTTGAAATGTGGAAAAACTGTTGGGTTGCCAAGATTCAACAGGTAAGGAGGTACATGGATGATTTGTTTTTTATGTCATAACAAAGGCCACCTCAGCTTTTATCAGTATCTATTATGCACATGGCATCATTTAGGCTTTGGGGAAGCTTTCTTTGATCTAGTGCAGGGGTGTTAAACTCTCATCGTCTTGGCATCATCATGTGACATCTCATGACTTTACCCCCTTTGCTAAACCACGCATGGGCGTGCCCAGCATGTGAGGCATCTGGCTCGCAGGCCGTGAGTTTGACAGCCCTGATCTAGTGTGTTCTGTATATTTCAGTAACTCCTAATTAGTCACAATATGGCCATATAAAGTCAATAAAATGAATGAATGAGTGAATGTTGAGAAAGACCAATATGTTGTGTGGAAGAGTGATCTACACTAATCACCAAATTAAATAGTAGAAATAAAATAATTGTTATGCTAACAGTACCAGTGAAAATAAAATCTATGTTCCAGTCTAGTTTTGGTTCTGATTCTTCCATTTTTTGAGCATGAATGTCTGTATCTGCTGAAAACCAGCTGCAGACCTTGAGCTGATTGATGTAACATACTGTATGTACATGTGCATTAACACACATACATATCCTCTTTATGCAAAGTATAATTGTGTTTTAAACTCTAAACCAGTGTTTCTCAACCTTGGCGACTTTAAGTCCTGAGGACTTCAACTTCCAGAATTCCCCAGCAAGCTGTGCTGGCTGGGGGATTGTGGGAGTTGAAGTCCCCAGGACTTAAAGTCACCAAGGTTTGAGAAACACTGCTCTAAACCATTCTCAGATATTTATGAGACAGTGTGGAAGAAATAAAAAAGATGGGGTTTTCCCCCTTTTTCTTGACAGCATGCCTATTTTAAGGTCAAATTCTCTAAAGGTTTACATTGGATTACTAAATAAAACCATCTGTTCCAAATGGGTGATTTATAAACCTTTGCCTCTTATGGCTATAGAGAAGTGTTGACGTAATTCTTTAAAACTGAAACTCTTTACATAATTGCATTCTGGTTTACACAGCAGAAAAGGCTTTTTTGTTTAAACTTTATTGAATAAACCCAATTGGCTAGATTCACAAAGAACATTAAATTAAGAACTAGAATGACCACAATGGAACTCGGGAAAATGTGTGCTTGATTTAAATTCAGTGAAAAGTGTAAATCCAACGATCACATCCACACAATAGTAAAGATAAATAGCAACTTTTATTTCTCTTAAGTCTTTACTGTCATGCCATTTCTGTCTCTACTGTGAAGTGTTAATTTCCTAAATGCTTCCTCTTAGGATTGATGAAGAAAATTGTGCCTATTATATTACCTGGGAAACTCGGGCTGCGTGTGCTGTGAAACCTCAAGAAGTAAAGATAGAGAATGGCACGGTTATAAATCCAGAGACGGGAAAGAATTTCAGTTTGGGTAATATTTATTACAAGTAAGTTAGTTTTTTTTAATACTTACAAGAGACCAGGAGAAGACTCTTAATGATCTGCTTTTCAGTTGCCAATTGGTTTAGTGAAAAACTGGTAGATGAACTGAACCGAACAAAATGTCTATATAACACTTCTAGAAATATGAAGTTTCAGGTCATAACCATTAGTCTGGATTTTTTCTTTTAAGCGATGCAATAACTTTTAAATCTGGATGGGTGTACTGACAACTTTATAAGAAGGGTCATTTAAGAACTAGAGTTTGGTATATGGAGTATGGGTTAATACATTTCTTAAGGAATTAACTAATTTTGAATCTGTATGGCTTATTTATGTAAGTTAAATAGATAATTAAACTATTACATAGTTATGTGTGTAATATAGTGGTGGGATTCAGCAGGTGTAACAACCGGTTCACTGAGCATGTGCTCTGCATGTGTGCTCTCATGCATTATCCGTTTGAAAACTTCCCTTCTACTGCAGCCCCAGTGCAAAACAGCTGAGGCAGGCTGAGCTGAAAGTCTGAGTGAACCTGTTCACTCCCAGCTGATAGTCAGAGTTACCAGTTTGCCCAAACCAGTCCAAACCAGTCGAATCCCACTCCTGTGTGTACATATTGATAAACAAACTCCGTTTCCTCCCAGAGACAGATTCATCTTAATCTGTTGGATTTTTAAAAAAATTTCTCTTGGTGCAACCTAAATCCATAGACTAGTGAGTAAATCCATAGAACAGAAGTAAATTCTCCACCAGCAGGCACAGTAGCAAATTTGTGTATATGTGGTAGATTGATGCAAGAGATATATAGTAGATTTTTCAATCTTTAGGAAAGTACTTATTGTAGATATATTATAAAGCTATGATAAATATATAACTTTAAATTTACCCTTATTATATAAATGTTTCCCTATGCCTATTATTAAATGTAAAAACTAGTTCTAAAATGAAGGACATTTGAGCAAAATATTTTCTCCAACCCAACCGTGTATTCTTGCTCATTATAGCTTATGGTTTTAATAAATAATAGTGAAGATGGGTACAGGTATATATACTCCTCGACTTACGAACACAATTGAGCCCAAAATTTCCATTGCTATACAAAACAGTTGGTAAGTGTGTTTTGCCCCATTTTACAAACTTTCTTGCCACAGTTGTTAAATGAACCACTGAAATTGTTAAGCTAATACCATTGTTAGGTTAATTTGCCTTCCCCATTGATATTGCTCATCAGAAGATTTGTCTTAGCTCTGGTTATTTCTGTATCATTACTCTGTATATGTGTGCGGATTATGTATTTTAATGTAATTTTTGTTTCAGATTATACAATGCATCGGGAGATTTCAGAACAAATGGTGACAGATATATTTATGAGATTCAGCTTTCTTCTATCACTGATTCAAAGAATCCAAAGTGTATGGGAGCTAACATCTGTCAAGTTAAAATATCAGATGCACGTACTCGTAGAGTTGGATCATCAAAAAATGCTCACTATTATATTCAAGGCAAGTAGTGACTTGCTAGGGATGATGACAACCTGGGTTATGTGCAAAATAGAAACCCAAACTAAACAAATTGCACTACAAGTTCTGTTGAACTATTCCAGCGTTCACTAAAAATAAAATCTAGAATGTTTTTGCTTATTCCTAGTTTCTTCTCAATCTTCTGTTGAAATCCAGAGTGATTCCAAAGTGATTTTTACCCAGCAAGTAGGGCAAGTCTGCTATGTTGTGTCTCTTCACCACCATTACCACCCGCCCCCATGTCTGCTAAGGCATCATCCCCAGAAAGTAACCAGGTCCCATAATCAGATATCTCACCCGCATGCCCATCCTCAATCTTCCCAGTGTATTTCCTTCTTCAAGTAAAAAACAAGGGGGCCCTACCTAATAAATCCAAGGCAGGTGTTCTGATCCTTTAGGGCCTTCTTAAAAAGCCAAGTTTTTATGGCTCTCCTAAATTCTGATTTTGGGGGAAGGTTTTCTCCCCCATTCTCACCTTCTCCTCCTAACAATTCTATTCATGAGGACGTATTTCAATATGTAGGAAGAAAATAATCATATTTCATTCCATGTAATTGAGGAAAAGAACTAGCCAGCACTAGCTGTTTTATGGCTAGAATTCTTTGGGCATAAATGTACCCAGTAACTTTTGTGTGAGGGGCAGCCATATAAATTTGATAAAAGATAGTATACAAATAAATAATTTTGCACATCCACATCATCTACTTATTTGTTATAATTATACCGATGCCTCACTGTCAGTGTATTTTCTTTTTTTAGTCTCTCCCTTTTTATTTCCTAATATTTCCAAATCTACCTTCTTGGTTTTCATTCCTGTGAGCAGAACTGAATAATGCTATTAATAACTCTTGGTCATTCCCAACTCTCAAGGATATTAATTTATCCTCTTGTCCCTCCAGATGTTAGCATATGCCCTTTCTTGGCTGCTTAAGCAGATTGAGAGGCATTGAGAATTTGTGAAAAGTCCTATTGTTTGGACATGGGGATTCTTGGATTTTGACTGCGTATGGAAATTCTCAATCATCCAGATCATGGTTGTCCCAAAGATGCTTTTTCAAGAGGCAACTGGACTTTCTAGTTTTTCTTTGAAAAACATTTCGTTTCTCAAGAAAGCTTGGATGAGAAGCAAAATGTCTTCAAAGAAAAACCAGAAAGTCCAGTTGCCTCCTGGAAAAGCACATTTGGCATTTTTATTCTGACCTTTTCCTGTCCCAGGGAGTGAAGATAAAGTGGGTCCTTATAGAACATTTCCCCCTGCTCCTCTATCATCCCTCTTTTGCCTTTCCAAGTTAAAGAACAACTGAAACGGCAATACTCAATAACAGAAGAGCAGGGTGAAGGGTAATTTGTTGGATATACATTATAATTCTTTTGCTTTCTGAGAGTAGAATAGTTGAAAAAAAAATTTTTTTTTACACATATAGATCCCATTTTTCATTTTCTTAAACTGGGTAGCTAGAGAGAAAATGTGGGAAAACTCACCTCTTTTCCTTCCAGACATTACATGAATGGAAATTTAAATGTGTAAACTTGCCAGCTCACCTCCATGAGAGGCAAGCAGGAAACTAAAGTAAGAACATTATTTACTGAGAATTTAGCACTTTTCTATACAAATAAGAACAAGCAGTCCTTACTTAGTAACTGCTAAGTGAGCAGTTAGGATGGCGCTGAAAAAAGTAACTTGACCAATGCCTACATTTACAACCTTCACAGTGTCCCTCAGTCATGCGATTGCCTTTACAGTTTTAGTATGCCTTGTTCTGTACTTTTCTCCCCTTCTCCTTGCAGAACAGAGAACCTGGAGAAGAAGGGAATAAGGCACACAATGGGGAATGTACATAGAAAGAAATACAAGGGAGGAGTTGTTGAAAAATAATAGGCACAGAAGAGATTGTCCACAGAAATTGATTGGCTTTCCTCCCCTCCCCCCAGTTGCTCCGCTCTGTGGCGGGGAAAAGTGATTTTTTAAAATAGGCAATTGCTCCTCGGCTTGGCCCCATTTTTTACTCCCATCTCTGGCAGAGAAAGAGATTGGAGAGGAAGGATTTACAACACAATAAGAAGATACATAGTGGGGAAGTAGACCAGCTGTTGTATCTTGTGGAAACCTGCAAGACTGAAAGTACTTTTCTTCCCTGCCACTTTAACAGCCCAAGAAACTAGGGAATGTCTCTTCTGAGATGTCCACAAAATATCCACAACCAACAATTGGTTGTGAATTTTTCTTTTTCTTTCTTCCTTTGCAGATGATGTTTTGGATCTTGTGTTCTTCTCTGACTCCACATGTGGCAGAGATTCCAAAAAATCTGCCTCCTCAACTATTGTCTTCCACTGTGATAAAGATGCTAAAGAAGGCATCCCAAAATTTCTTCATGAATCAACGGACTGCCAGTACTTATTCACCTGGTACACTTCAGCGGTTTGCCAGTTAGTGTAAGTAAATTTCATGAGAATAATTCTTGTTAATTCTTATTTCCATGTTTTTTCTGTTTTTTAATTGTAAGCTACCCAAAGTCATTCTGGAGTCTGGCAGTCTCTAAAATTGAGTAAATAAATAGATCATGAAAGTTCCATACAGCACATATTGTCTCAAACTAGATTCTTAAAACTAACTGGAGCTAAACCAGGAAATTAATTTTCCTCTTCTCAAATTATGTGTGTGTGATATAGCTATCACAGTTTTAGTTTTAGGAGTTTTAAAGTGTAAAAAAGTACAAAAGTATTAGTGGGATCTGAGCAGATCATCAATCATCTTTATTAGATTAAATTTGTCCAAATGTTACCTTCAAGCTACAGCTTCTTCTGGACAAACTTGGTCTAGATCAGAGATTATATTACAAATCCGTTGAGAGAAATAGAATCCCATGAAAAGAGATTGAATCCTCTTCCCCAAACCGCAGTATTACTTGAATTGAATTTCAGTTTTTTCATCCTAAACCCATTGCTGAGTAGATCATTTCTATTTTTCGTTATTAAACCTGAAGGATTGATGTAATGGATGTTGCCTTTTCCAGGTGTTTGACCCAAATGTGACCATCATGAAGAATAAAGTGAAATATAACATACCTAACATGAATTCAAATAGTACTCACTCCAGAGTTACGTATATGACAATAACCGTAGCACCCTTTTGAACTTGGAGAATTGAGTAGATAACTGACTGTAGCTATATTGGGGGGGGGGGGGGGGACCAGTGCTGGGAAATTTTGCTTGTTTGGTTGGAAGTTGATTAATCTGCTCTGAAATGGAAGGATTAAAATAATTATTTTTAAGTACTTATAATTATAGCTTATTCTATTTCCAGGAATGTATTTGAACATGGGTCTTAATCATTTCGAAATACAACCATCACCTCTTGTTTCAGAATTTAGTTTTTGGTTATTATTGAATTTAATTAAAAGTTTGCAAGGGTCATTTATGAACTGTGTCCTGGGAAATACAATAGAAATGTGTACTCAGAGTGAGGCTAACTTGTCTCCTCTTCTCTGCACCAAATCTTTCCAAGGGTCAAAGAGACCCATTCTAGTGGGCAGGAAGAGCTGCAACAGAATAGAGAGAACAAGTTATATGTGGAGGGCTGCTTTTGCAGAATAGATGATACCTTTTGAATTCAAATTCCCATTTCTTTTATTGTTTGCAGTAGCTCTGAAACAACAAATGATGGAAAGTATGTGGAAGATTTTTCTAAAGGCCTTTCAGGAAGAAGCCAAGCAGTTGGTGCACTGTTGAGTTTACTCCTTGTGATTCTCACAGCATGCCTTGTGATCCTGTTACTTTACAAAAAAGAAAGAAGGTAGGTCAAAAGAAAATTCTTAGATTTTTGCTTTTGCAATAACTCCCCAATATAACATTTTGGAAACGTTTTAAAACCAGAAAGCTTGAAGTATTGAAAACAACATATCCAACACCCATAAAACTCTGCTAGAACTGTTTCTTCATTAAACATATTACTATTCTTATAGTATAGTTGCAATAGCAATAGCACTTAGAGTTAAATATCACTTCACAGTGCTTTACAGCCCTAAGGGTTTACAGAATCAGTATATTGCCCCCAATAACCTGGGCCTTCATTTTACAAAACCTGGAAGATTGGAAGGCTGAGTCAACCTTGAGCCATTGAGATTCAAACGGCTGAACTGCTGGCAGTGAACAGAATTAGCCTGCAACACTGCATTCTAACCACCGTGACACCACGGCTTTAATAGTAGCACACAACAAATAGTACTGGTCAATATTCTGATATCAGACCACGCCTCATTTTTAAATCAAGCACAAGTGTTTTTGAAAGAGCTAATGTCTACAGGCATCTTTAGAAATGGGTGTTGATGTCAAAACTTGGCTACTAATAGCATCTCATTCCCTCTTTTGTCATCCACTGTAACCAAACTGCCTCCTGCCTCTAGTCTGCCATCAGGATCCTCTTCAAAGCCCACCGTACTTTGACATGTGGGCTTTCTTTCTTCTTTATTTGTCAAACATGGCATCCCCCATTCCCATTTTCATTTGCAACTTGATAATGACTTGTTTTATTGAGCAGACACCTAAACCTGTAGATAGGTTACCTCAGAATATAAAGTGTGTAACATTAATATTTTTTATTTCATAGAGAATCTATGAAGCAGAAGATAGTCAACTGCTGTCGGAGATCATCAAATGTTTCTTATAAATATACTAAGGTATTTTATTATATAAGTGCATCAAATATTCTGTTTATAGCTCTGTATTGTAGTCATAACTATACTTTATGCAGAGCTATATCGGGTTTAAAATCAGTGCTACTTAATTATACATAAGCATGAAGTATAAATAACAGGATGAATTTTACAAACTAAAAAATAATAATAATCTGCCCTACATTCACTAAGCATTATTTATTGATAGCTTTCAGTTTGAGATTTTCAGCTATTGTTCAGTATTTGGAAGAACTGTATAAAATATTTCCATTCCTCCAGAGCTTCATATTTGAAAACTTGGGGGGAAGTATTGAAACGATGGTTGTGTATCAATTCAAAGGAATAAGGGCCAAAGGGAAAAGCAGCCAGACTTTTGCAAGAAAAGTTGTAAGGGCAAAGATTTTCCCATTGTTTATTCCTGATTCTTGCTAGTAAAAGAATTGAACCTGCAAAATTTTAGTTCTCCAAAATCAGACGTACCTTGCTTTTCAGTAAACTAAATGATCATGTTTTTACTGTCTGTCCTTGGAATTAACAGATAAATACTGAAGAGGTAAATGAGAATGAAACAGAATGGCTCATGGAAGAAGTAGCTACACCAAATCACAGTTTAGGAAACAAAGCTCACATAAATGGCCATGTAGCACGAAAGGCAGCCATGTCAGATACCCTCATGTCCCTTCCGGTGGATGACATGGACAGTGAGGATGAAGTATTGACAATACCAGAGGTGAAGATTCATTCAGCAAGAGATGTGGATTCAAGAGGCTTGAGCAGCATTAGAAGGCCTTATCATAACAAAGCTTGTAAGCCTTCAGGCAGTGGGAAAACTGCTCTGCCTAACGGAAGGAAGAACAGCAAAACCAGCCCCGCTTTTGGTCAAGAAGAAATGCAGAACTCCATGAACATTGCATCATACCATGATGACAGTGATGAGGACTTGTTGAACGTTTAACCTGCACTTGTGCCTAATGAAAATTCCATATGTGTATATGTATATTAAATATATTAAGGTGAGACAGCAAAACACTTCCAACCAAAAATGAAGACTTAAGTTGCAGATGCCTTTAGCAAGGGATTATTTCAAGGGAAGTGGGAGGAAGGGTCAGTCCTTGCTGTTTACAATGATTGGTGATGGTTGGGTTTCTAGCATTCAATGAATGAAATAAAGATCATTCTCCTGAGCTAGAACACACATATCCCTTGGGAAGGTTTTAGAAACTCTTATCATATTTTACAATGATGGGCTCAAATCTAAATGAAGCCCTTTCCGCTTCATTGTGAGACTTGCATTTTAACACTCTTTATATTTATTGCTCTCACTACTCAGGTTCACTGGGGGGAAAAGAAAGATAGGCAATGTGTTCTTCCTGCAGGCAGGGTATTTTCTTCTGTAGATTCACCCATCTCATTAGGTTGGGTTTCTTTGGTGTACATCTTGGAGCTGGTCTGTATCTTGAATTTGCCTGTATATTTGATTTCTGTAATCTTATTCAATTAAAATAATTTTGATTTGATTTGAAAAATGTTTTAGCTGGAAGGTATAAATCCTATAGCTTTAGCCTTGAGCAGTGACTGTCCTTTGCATGTTAAGTCTGTTTTTCGGTACCAGTCATATAATGTCGTTCATCAGTGTTTACAAGATTGTTGGTATAGCAACCCAGTGCTATCCTTCAACATAATCTGGGCAAAAAATTAATAGAGTATGCCATTTCCCAAAGACCCTTTCAGGTTAGATATACTAATGCTTGTTGCTTTTCCTCTGCAACTGTTGTGATGAAAAAACATATGTATCTTTTTCCGAATGCTGTTTCTCTTCAGAAGCTTAAATGATTTTTTTTCCTTCTTGGGAAATTGCCAACTAATTCCAGATCAAACTAGAGTATCCACTTCATTGCCCTACACATTTTTATGGCTGCTTTAAAGACACAGGCTTGCAGAACAGGGGCACACAGGTTTTGGTACTAGATGCATTTCCTTTGAAAGGTAAAACTCTTTGGATATTGTCACCGAACTCCTTCATCATTGTTATATGCTGCAACAATTAACCTTAAGGGAAAGATGGAACAAGTTCTTCTTGCAGTATTTAGCATCTTAGTGCTTTTTAAGAGGCTCATAGCCAGCACGTGCATTTCTAAGAACTGTGCACCAGTATTTCGGCTGGCCAGAGGCTCTTCCTTCATTCCTCCTTTCTATCTTGTCCTGTTCGCGTTGGAGTACTTAAGATTCCACTTGGTACCTGGATTTGATGTAACAAAGTGTTTAAAGAATTTCAATAAATAAAATTAAATTATGTTTCTCTACGAATCTGTGTAGTGCGTTTTTTCCCATGCCTTTGCATGTCTATTTTGAGTTTTCAAACAAGCAAGGGCTAAATCTTTGCAAAGTCCTTAATGCAGAATGCAAATAACTTACAAAATAGTAATGAACCATGATGATGTTAAAAAGGGGGAAAGAGGGATGGTATGAAAAGGTTCATTTCAAATATGGCAGATTTGTCAGGAGGTGGCCAGCATAAAAGTTTAGTAAATAAAATGCTGACTTCTCCAGTTATATGAAGGGCACTATGGTAGATCTTAGAAAATAGCCTTGCAAAGGCAGAACTACAGTTCTAAGGGGCTACTGAAACTAGTACAGAATTAGAAACTTGCAGGTCTGCATACTGTCGTGCAATATTCACCATACTATTACATTTAAAACTGCAAAGTTGCCTTTAAATGTACCGTAAGTACTGTTTAGAGTCACCATAGGTCTAATACAGAGATGGGTTGTTTAAAAAGGCATGCTTCTGGCATGCATTGAAGTAATAGCAATAGCACTTAGACTTATTTACCGCTTCCCAGTGCTTTACAGCCCTCTCTAAGTGGTTTACAGAGTCAGCTTATTGCTCCCAACAATCTGGGTCCTCCTTTTACCTATCCCAGAAGGCGTCAACCTTGAGCCTAGTGAGATTGCAGATAGCTGGCAGGCAGCATAAATAGCCTGCAGTACTGCATTCTAACCACTACGCCATCATTTAAGCACCCCCCACCCTTAAGCGCAGTGCTTGAGTAGGTAGAAGCCTCAAGGACGACCAATTGATCCCCATTTTAATGTGTATCGTACCTATTTTTTCTACAGTAAGTTATAGTTGCACCACGTTATCTTAGGTTTACTCATCCTAACAGTGTTTGTGCAACCTACGTCCCAAACTGTAAACTTAATCACACATGCTTGGTTTGCCCAATCCACTGAACTACAGATTGACCAATTGGACCACGCAGTATTAGATACTGAATTCCAGAAATTTCTTTGGGAGAGTTGTGGGTATGCATGTAGCATACAGGTAGTCCTTGACTTACAACATTTCGTTTAGTAAGCATTCAAAATTACAATGATACTGAAAAGGTCACAGTTAACGACCTTTGCAGCATCCCCATGGTCATGTGATCAAAATCCAGAAGTTTGACAAATGGTTCCTATTTATGACGGTTGCTGTGTTCCAAGGTCACCTTTTGCGACCTGAGAAGCAAAGTCAATGGGCAAGCCAGTTTCACTTAACAAATGGGTTACTAACTTACCAACTGCAGTGATTCACTTAACAACTGTGGCAAGAAAGGTGATAAAATAAGACAAATACCTCACTTATCAACATAAATTTTGGGCTCAATTCTGGTCGTAAGTCAAGGACTGCCTGTATATCTTTTTCTGGGATTGTTCTGTAGCCACGGAGAGAGGAAATTTAGCTGCTTTTTAAGGAGTTGCAAATGGATACTATATTTGTTCTCCTGCATGTTCCAAGCCTTCGTTTTTGAAGTGAATCCACAACTTTTCTAACCAACCTCACAAAACAACACTAAATACAAAAGTAGCATTTAGTAACTACAGCCCATGTCTATACTCTGTGATACTGTCAAGACTGCTGATTTCAAACAACAACAAGGTACCAGGTTTGGAATTAGGAATATGGTGAGGCTTCAAGACAGACCAGGCCAGAAAACACTGCAAGGACTTGTGGAATTTTATTTTTAGAGAATCCTATCCCTCCCCCATCCCCACTCCATTACACCAAAGAGAATCTAGATGGGACAATATTGGATTTCTCTCTATCCTTAAGGTGACCAGATTTTCAGATTGGTAAAGAGGGACACCATTGATTGGGGGGGGGGGGGGCTTAATTAAAATTTTTATATTTTGTCAAAAGGTCACACAAGGCGATTATATGACCCCAGGACACTGAAACTATCATAAATACGAATCTGTTGCCAAACATCAAAATTTTGATCACGTGACCATGAGGATGCTGCAATGGTCGCTAAGTGTGAAAATGGTTCGCTAAGTGAAAAATGGTCGCTAAGTGTGAAAAATGGTCATCAGTCACTTTTTTCAATGCCATTGTAAATGAACTGTTTGAAAACTAAAGCTAGCTTGCATTATAATGCCTTATGCTAGCTTACATTTTCAAGAGAGAGAAGCTAAACTCCTTATTAGAATTGAAATAGAAATGAATAGAGTAGAGTAGAATAATAGAATAGAATAGAATAGAATAGAATAGAATAGAATAGAATAGAATAGAATAGTTTATTAGCCAAGTGTGATTGGACACACAAGGAATTTGGTGAATATGCTCTCAGTATACATAAAGAAAAATAAAATAGAATACATTCATCAAGAATCAGAAGCTACAACACTTAGTGATAGTCTCTCTCTCTCTCTCTCTCTCACACACACACACACACACAAACACACACACACAAACACACACACACACACACACAATCCTCGGGATTCACTGGGCCGTTTATAAATTCCCCCTCCTGTGCAATCACTCCTTCAGCCTCTTTCTGGATTCGCTCTGAAGTTTTTAAAATTACCTCTTCTGTATAGAGACCAGGTTATCAGCCACGTGAGACATACGCTGTGTTTCTATGGCACAGTAATCCCCTCCCCAAACAACACGCAATGCCAATTTAGAAGCCCCGAGCAGCCGAGGCGAAGCAGCAGTCTGGGGGGAGGGGGAGGGGAGGGGCTGAGCTTGGACAGCCTCGGAGGCAGCCGCTAGCTCTGAGAGAGAGAGAAAGAGAGAGGGGGGGAGGGAGGGGCTGCTCAAAGCAACAGAAGAAGAAAAAATCTGTGAGGGAAGCCCGCGGTCTCCACATAGAGTAAAGTGTTCTCCTCCCTCAGCCATTAGCAACAGCTCCCAAGGACACACGGGCAGGAATGCGCTCGGCCTGAAGAATATACGCTCCCAGTTGCTAGGAGAGCCTCAAGGCGGCTGGAGGCTTTTTCGTAACTTAAAAAAAATCGGGACTTTAAAAAAAAATGGGACTTGGGACAAATTGTTCAAAAGAGGGACTGTCCCGCTGAAATCGGGACATCTGGTCACCTTATCTATCCTCCCTCTCAGGGTTAAGCTGAGGTTTATGGAACTGATCTTGCATTTCTTTTTTCACACTATTACTATACTCCTCTATGGATGCTTAAGTACATCTGCGTTGAGTGCTTGCTTGTCTGAAGTGATTACAGTACATAAGTGCTGATCCTTGCTTGGAAAAAGCATTGTTGCAACAATAGACAAATAGAGGACAATAGTTCTCAGTGAGGGAGGTGGAGTTTCTAATGGCCTTCTGAGAACAATAAGAAGAGGTCTATAGGGGCAAATCTGATGGCAGCTGAGCAATAGTCAGTTCACCCAATGTGAGTTTCTTTCTTCCACCCCACCCCCCCACTTCACAGTCACCATATGATCTCAAATAGAACAACTTGCAAATGGAAAACATAATACAAGCAATTCTTCCAGCCAAAGAAAAGCTAGAATTGTCAGCATTGGCTCTCCAGCTTCACCACCACTTACAAAATTAGGAGAGCATACAATCTTTCTTAAACCTGTGAGTACATTTCTACTTTAAAAGAGGTGCTTGAAAAACCAAGCAGCTCTGTAGCAAATATCAGAGATTATATACAAGAGAGATTGTCCTTGCCTTTCCCAATGTCCTTGCAAAAATAATGGTTTAATTTTTAACCACAGCAGTCTGTCAATATACCTTCCAGTTCTCATTTCTCATTAGCAGATGAAGAGGAAGAGCAAGTCCCTTACTCTTTTTAATGAGTGGAGGCCCCACTCATTGCTTTGAGCCAAATTTATTGTAACTGCACAGAAGGAAAACACATTGTTGTGCTTATTGGGCAAAGAAGGAGAAACAACTTTCAGAATTTGGTCAGATAATGATATCCCATTGCAACAGCACCCTTCCTTGGCACCCAGAACCATCTTTGTCCTATCTAATCATAACAGACAAAATGCCTATAAGTGTTCTCACAACTCTTACTAGATGTTCCCCTTCTGCTTTATCAAACTGTATAACCTGTTGCTTTGCATCAGGCTAGTTCTTTTTAGCAAGCTGAAGCCATTTTTACTAGGCCAAGTTACCTCTTCGATCAGCTTTTCTCCTTCAGAGGAAGCCTGAGAAATGTAACACTTTGCAGTATCCCAGTTCTAATGCATCCTCCTCCCTCAGCAGAGATGGGCAATGTCTTATGGGCTGTGCCTCTTCTTGATCTTGGAAATGGGTGAAAGTTCAAGAGATGGAGCAATGACCAAGAAATTGAGGGAACTATATCAGGCATATAGTTTTTTCTTTGTCCTTTTGAGCAAATTTTTTTTGGGGGGAGGGGGGTTTGAAGGTTTTTTTGCCAGGGCGGCATGGTGGACCCTGTTCTTTTTAAAAAATAAACTTTAAAATCAGGTATGTCTATTTTAAAATTTATGCTATTTGTTTTAAGTCTATTTTAAAGCTTATGCTATTTGTTTTAAGTCTCTTGTCTAAGCTATGTCAGCATTTTTTGGGGGGGCAATCATAAAGAAGAGCCTTACGCTTGGGTCTATGTTGTGTAATGCATATTTTCAAACTGACTGGTTGTCTAAATATAAAGTACCTTGCACAGTGTTTCTGCAGGGATTTCATTGCGAATGAAAAGATTTCCTGTATTAAAAAGCCTTCTTCATTAATTCTGATATACTACCCAGGCTCGTAAAATTCATTGTCACAACAATACTCTAGTCAGAGGAGAATAGTTCTCAGTGATGGAGGCAAAGTCTCTACTCGCCTTATGAGGACAGTAAAAGAAATCTATAGGACTAAATTTGCTAGAGCTGAGTAGTGTTTAGCTTATGCAATGGAAGCTTCTTCCTCTCTCTTCCCTCTTACAGACTGATCTCAAATAAAACAACAATAGCAACTTGCAATTGCAAAACATAACACAAGAAGTTCTCCCAGCCAAAGAAAACCTAGAATAGTCAGCATTGGCGTTCCAGCTTAGGAGAGCACATAATCTATCCTAAATCAGTGAATAAATTTCCATTTAAAAAATGGTACCTGAAAAAGCTGGTAGCCTGGCCCTATAGCAGGGACCCTGTTTCCTTGAAAATAAGACCTTCCCAGATAATAAGCCCAATCGGGTTTTTGAGCACATGCACTAAAATAAGCCCCTCTAAAAATAACCCCTTCCTGAAAATATTGCAACATAGCAGCAGCCATGAGGTAACCACACTCGCCGCCTCCTGAACCTCAAAAATAATAAGACCTCCCCAAAAATAAGGCCAAGTGCTTATTTGGGGGGTTAAAAGAAAATAAGACCCTGTCTTGTTTTTGGGGAAACACAGTAAGTATCCATTTTCAACAGGGATTATCTTGGGGCCTATGTTATGAGATATACATTTCTCCATTTCTTTTCCACATTCCTTTGCAAAAATCCTTAAAAGAATTCCCATTTGAAAAACCCTTCTTGATTAATTCCTATGTGTTCATCCAATGATTGACCTTGTGGATGCTTCATCACTGGAGGTTTTTAAGAAGAGACTGGACAGTCACTTGTCTGAAATGATAGAGGATCTCCTGCTTGAGCAGGGGGCTGGACTAGAAGATCTCCAAGGTCCCTTCCAACTCTATTCTGATATTTGATTTGATGCGGAAAATAGAAACACGAGGCTGTCATCATCTAGGAAATGGCAGGTCCGTGTTATTAGTACATTGGAGACTTTTGAGGTCGAAAGGCTATAAGTTAAAAGATTTGCTACTGTAGAACATCCCTGTACCCATATTTATGAGATAACTTTGTTGTCATTGTGGTTATACAGTAGTGAATTCCTACATTTGTTTAGATCACTAAGGTGCCCTATAATTGTTACATTCTATAGGTCTATTATGAGTTATATCATGATTGGTGATGCTATAAATTATTAGTATGGAGGATTTTTTTTAATGCAATAATGATTCTTTACATAATTTTGTGGGAGATCTGGATGATGTCAATGTCCACATATAACCGTTTCATATCTTACTGTTGTTTCTTTTTTATTTTTACTGAAAAAAGGGAAAAATTGAAGAAAGATTAGAGGCAGTAACATTATGAAGGTCATACATTCACCCAAATGTAAAATTAGCAAATAATGTATAGCTTTACATATTTGCAAGCAATAGGGGCAAGTATTGGAAACAGAGCTAATAGATAGCCCTCAGAAGTGTGCACTACAAGGCAGTAATCTAAAATTGTGGGTTTGGCTAGATGACATAAGGAACAATGATAAATGAAAGACAACACCTAATTGCTTGTTAATCTGATGGCTATATGAGCCAATCTGCTATTTACTGATCTTCAGTTTATATTTATGTTGTACCCTATTACACTTTAGTAGTTATATATTTTAAAACACAGTTTTTAGAATAGAAAGTACTTGCAATAGTGTCAAGGGCCTTTAACGAATTTCTATGGTGAACCTGATAATCCAACTAAATATTCCACGTAAAATAACTTGACCTCTTTTCCAACAGATTGTCCAGTTTTGCTGACCAACAGAATGCGGTGGCAAAAGTGCATTTGCCATTTTTCCATGAAACCCTTATAGATAAGAGTAAAACATGGACTGGGTAATGCTACCATTGTGTTTGTGTGTATGTCTTCAAGTTAGTGTTTACTCTTGACAACTGCCAGGTCCAATACCTGCAGTTTTTTTGACACAATTTCAGAAGTTGTGTGCCATAGTCTCCTTCCTAGGGCTGAGAGTGACTCGCCCAAAGTCATCCAGCTGGTGTTGTGTCCAAGGCAGGACCAGAAATGACGGGCTCCTAGCATGGTCCCTTAACCTTTGTACCAAAATGACTCTAAACTGCTATTAGTTGGGTATAAAACTACTTGAACAATCATCCCAGTACATCAACGACTCAACTTCAGAAATAAGAATTGAATTGAACACCAGTTCAGTTCCATCCTAGGCTCTGATTATAATCATAAATAATTTGGATGAGGGTTAGAAAGCACAATTATCAAATTTGCAGATGACACCAAAGTAGCATGGCCAACAACACAGAATAATATCAAGATTCAGCAGGACCTTGACAATGGGCAAAAAACAAGATGTATTTCAAGAGGGACAAATGCAAGTGTGAAAGAAAAATGAGATGGAAGAAATGGAGAAAACCATAATGGGCAGCAGTACATGAATAATGGTTCTGGGTATTTTAATAACTTGCAAGTTAAATATAATATTCAGGGTTTTCTTTTGAAAGATGCAATTCTAAGCTGCAACATCATAAGCACAGGATCAAAATCAAGAGATGTATAGTTGCTTTCTATTTTGGGTTGGTCAGGCAACGTCTAAAACATGGCATCCAATTCCAGGGAGTTGAACTTTAGGAAGGTCATTGATACAACTGAGTGTGTCCAAAAGATAGCAACAGCAATGATAATCATGAAATTTTCCTACCTGCAGATTGGGAGGAAGATGGTTTTCCCAATTTACTTTTTTATTATCTCTGGGTCTCTTACCAATGTACTCCAGGCTTATGACAGTCTCTCTGACCCAGCATGGGAGGATCTGCTGCAGAGACTGTGAAATTGGCAAAAATATATATTGTCCCTCCACCTTAACCAGTAGGAATCTCTGCTGCTTGCTGAGCCTTCCACACCACTAAAAATAGATTCTTCTTTCTCTCTTCTCT
This sequence comes from Thamnophis sirtalis, assembly GCF_051295495.1. Classification (NCBI taxonomy): domain Eukaryota; kingdom Metazoa; phylum Chordata; class Lepidosauria; order Squamata; family Natricidae; genus Thamnophis; species Thamnophis sirtalis. The sequence goes on along the minus strand of NW_028261386.1, from coordinate 76,899,775 downwards.
TGAACATAAGCACTCATACCCCCACACATGAACAAACAGGCCGGATTACAGCTGTCTTCATACCTTGACCCTGCAACTCTCCCTGAATCAGCCAAACAGAAGAACTTGGTTGAGAAGTAAATACTGTAGATTTAAGTCTATGGCCGTCCATTTTCTAATGGAAGCAATTCAAATTATTGCTTCTGCTTAGTTGAGAAATATCTGTGTAAAAGTAAGTGGAATAGGGGGGAATCATCTACACTTTATCTACACCTTAAGAAAGGAATTGATACCACCGAACATCAGAAACTGCTCAAACAGGTAAGTATCTAACAGGTCGTCACAAATCTTTCTCTCTTCTCTCTCTCTCTCTCTCTCTCTCTCTCTCTCTCTCTCTCTCTCTCTCTCTCTCTCTCTCTCTCTCTCTCTCTCCTGCCTAACCTTGGTTTTCCTCTAAAAGAAGCAAAAGATTGTCGATTTTCTTATAGATTCAAGGTAGATTTAACTAACCAAGTCTGTTTTATTAAAAGTTCTCTTTCTACATCTAAGAAATTTTGAATGTAAGAATATAAAGTTTTAGATAAAATTTAACTTGTAAGTTGAATTATTTTTTACAACTAAATTGCAACTAAATAATAAAGAAAAAGGAATAGAAAAAGAATAAATACAATTACAACAAAATTATATACATAAAACTGCTTCTCACAGATGTGTATATTTGCATACATTTGCATACATTATACATTTATAGTAGTGGTGGGTTTCTATTATTTTTACTGCCAGTCAAGGCCGAACTGAGAGCAACCCACCTCTGATTTATACATTTTACACAACAGTTCCAATAAACATATTACATGTGATGAATTTGAGGTTTATATGTATAATATTGCAATACAATCTAATAGAACTATAATTCAACATGGATAGGAAGTGATATCTGATCAGTAAGTGCTGCATTTTTACTTGGAGGTTTGTTTTTGAGACCAAAAGCTGAAAAAATACACTTGTCAGCTTTAATTGGAGGAAAAAAAGAATTGGAGGTTCTATTTTTTCTTACTTTATAAAGTGAAAAAGCAATGTAACAGCCTAAAGAAGAATGATGAAAGGGGTGAAGAACTTGGAAACAAAATCCTATGACGATTGTTTAAAAGAACTGAGCATCTTTGCCTTAAAGGCAAGGCAGCTATGGGGAGGCAGGATTGCAGTCTTTCAAGGAATGTCCCTTCCAGTGACTTTCTATTAAGAGTTTATCAACCATTCATGATAAAAAAACAAGTGGTAAACAATCAATTTTTAAAAATAAGACATTACTGGGAATAAAGTGAAAATTGAGACATTGAATGAGGGGTGTACAACCTATGTGCAGCCCCCTCAATACCCTGAGAGGTGAAAATTATGGCAAAATAGCTTATTTTGTTTCCAAAAATAAAAGATAAAATGAGGTCAGGATGCCTCACAAAACAATCATTCCCATTTCTGCACCTAAAACATGCCCCAATCTTTTTTTTTTAACTTCCCCACATTACAGCACCAAAATGTAGCAATTCAAAAGCATGAATTGGGACTGTTTTTCAGAATTTGGGAGAAAATTTTAAAAGGCATAAATGGGAGCTGCCTGCTTTCCCAGGGCTCTTAGCTACCAGTTCAATTCCCCTAAACTGTCTCAATGAGTTTGGGCAAATGCAATCTAATGAAGACACTGTACAATTCTTTATGATGATGATGATGATGATTTTACTTTTGCTTTACTTACTGTTTACTTCACTGGATTTTAGTTGTAAATGTCTGGGGATCTTAGCAGTTAGGACAGGATGCAAATGCAATAAACAAACAAATGGTGTGTTTTGTGGAATTAGTGTCAAAGAAACAAATATGCCAATCTGGATATTGTCTATGTGAAAAACAACACAAAACTGACTGCTACATTTGAAAAATGTTTATAAGGGGTGAAAAAGTTGCAGTATCGATTATTCATGGCTACAAATGGGCATAAATGAAAATCGGGTAAGCTATATATTCATTTTTAAAATAACGTAAACATGTGTTTAATTAGTAAAATTATATTAAACTGCTATTAAGTGGGAAAACATTGTTTTGAAATATATGTATGAATAAATGAAATAGGAAAGTTTTTTTAGAGGAGTGCTCAATTCTGCAATAGTTAATGAAAAATGAAGATAAGTTTTAGGAAAAAGTATTAATACTGCTGTGGTAGCAAGATTCTGATTATAGAAATTCAAATTGTATTACTTAGATTGTTAGCAGGTGCTAAATAAAAATGTTGGAAATTAAGCAATGGAGATCCATTATGTCTTTGTTGACTTAGGTATTTCAGAAGTTAGAAGATCCCTGGATCAATTAGGATAACACACTTCCTTATTAAGAAATATGTGTATGTGTATGTATACACAGAAGCGATGTGGTGGCTTAGTAGCTAAGACGCTGGGCTTGTCGATCAGAAAGGTCAGCAATTTGATGGTTCGAGTCCCTAGTGCTGCATAACAGAGTAAGCTCCCGTTACTTGTCCCAGTTTCTTCCAACCTAACAGTTCGAAAGCATGTAAAAATGCATGTAGAAAAATAGGAACCACCTTTGGGAGGAACAGTGTTCTGTGCACCTTTGGTGTTTAGTCATGCCGACCAAGTGATCATGGTGACATCTTTGGACAGCGCTGGCTCTTTGGTTTTGAAACAAAGATGAGCACCACTCCCTAGAGTCAGAAACGATAAGCACATATGTGGGAGGGAAACCTTTACCTATGTATACACAGATATACACTCACATAGTGTCCATATTATATAATATGTATGTGATTTGTGTATACGTTGTTTGGACTTTTAAAAAATAATAAGAAAGTAGTATTATTGTAAAATTGTACTAATCTAGAGTATTAACAAGTAGCTGATAGCTCTGTTGAATAGCTGTGAAAGTCAAATTGTAATAGAGTCATTGTACCTCTCTCCAGATTGCCAGTCTATCGCATGATGGATTTTTCCTAGAATATTCATTACAGGGTAAATTAGGGACAGCATTTGAATAAATGTACTATGGAATGCAGAGTACGTGATTATACAAGAGCCTCCAACACTGGATAAATATTCTAGGAAAGCAGGAGAAAGAGACTTTACCCTCCACCAGAGGTTTGTTGAGTGCACTACTGGTGTTCACACTGATATTTGCCTTGATGAATAAATTCAGATTGTTCACTTGGTTCCAGTTGATTTTTCACCCACAACAAGCCAGAGAAATCATGATTTCTGGAAAACTTCATAGAAGCTTATAACCAACCTGGTTGTCTGCTAAATAAGTCAAACAAGCCACTAAAGATATTTGATGCTTACTGAGATGATCTTCCCTCTGGTGAAACATCTATAAACATTGCAATGGATGGCTTAATCATTCATAAATTAACTCTTTATCTTGGGGCTAAATGCCTTGTTGTATAAGCACATCTCTTTTCAGTACAATTTAATACTGGATTGCAATTGACTCAGCCTTCATCCAAAATGCCTGACTTTGATGATCTTTTGGAACACATTGGGGAATTTGATTTCTTCCAGAAAAGGATCTTTTTTCTCATTTGCTTTC
>NW_028261386.1:75983708-76006208 GCF_051295495.1 Thamnophis sirtalis | reverse complement strand
TTGGGGACCAAAACTGAACATACTATTCTAAGTGTGGCTTTACCAAGGCATTATAAAGTGGTATTAACACTTCACTTGATCTTGATTCTATACCTCTATTTATGCAGCCTAGAACTGTGTTGGCTTTTTCAGCAGCTGGTGCACACTGCTTGCTCATATTTACCATATTTTTCAAAATATAAGACGCACCAAGATTTTGAAGAGGCAAATTAAAAAAAGAAGTTTTTGCACTCTAGAGACTTCCCAAAAAGGGCCCGTTTTCTTGTAAAAAAGGGCATGAATAGCCTTTAGGAGGCTTGTAGAGTGCTCCTGGGGGGGTGACCCCCCAAAATGAGCAAAAACAATTCCATATTTTGCAAAAATGGGGCCATTTTTTGCAAAAACAGAGCCATTTTTTGTCCAAAAAAAGGGCATGCATAGACTTTAGGAAGCTTATAGAGTGCTCCTGTGGGTTGGGGGGGCCAAATTGAGCAAAAAAATGGCCAACTTTTTGCTAATTTCTTCTCTCCTCAGCCCCCAGGAGCACTCTAAAAACCTCCTAAAGGCTATGCATGGCCATTTTGGTGAAGGGGGCAGGGTTTCAGAAGGCAAAAAAAAATCTCTATTCAGTGTATAACATGCACGCAGATTCTCAGCCTCTTTTTTGAGGGGAAAAGGTGCGTCTTATATTTCAAAAAATACGGTAAATGGTTGTCCACTAGTATTCCAAGATCCATGTCACAGTTAGTACTATTGAGCAAGGTAACCCAGTGTTGGATTCCGGATCTCGTTCCAACCTTCACAGTTGGAATGGGTCTGGCAGCATCCACATGGACGCGCGCAGGGCGTGCATGCGTCTTAGTGCCTCCGCGATGCTCCAGCTTCTCCACAGAGCGTTATACAGGTGCTGTGTGCACCATGTGCGGAAACACAGAAGCCTTAAAAGACAGGTAAGAAGCTTTGGCGGGTGTCTGGGCCCTCCGGAGCACTGTACTGGAACGGTATCCAGTGCTCTGGACAGGCTCCGCTATGCCCGTACTGGGGCGTACCGCCTGCAACCCACCACTATATCTCATATATTGTATCTGTACATTTTGTTTTTCTTGCCTAAATGTAGAACCTTATTTTTTTCACCATTGAATTTCGTTTTGTTAGATAGTGCCCAATATTCAAGTTTGTCAAGATCCTTCTGTATTTTAAGCCTATCTTCTGGAGTGTTGGCTATTCCTGCCAGCTTGGTGTCATCTGCAAATTTGATGAGTTTCCCATTTATCTCCTCATCCAAATCATAAGTTAAATGAGCAGGATTCTCTCTAGATAATCTTCAGTAAAGAATGATGTCAAATATCTTCTATGGCAAATTCAAAACTGCCAAGATTGGAGGCTTTACAAGATATACAGTAAAACCTATAGAGCAAGCTCTGGCCACTGATGAAAAAACAAATGGCAAGTTATATATACTTTGGATATGACAGATCTCAACAGAGCTTTCAAAAGGAAATATTCACAACTGCCAAATAGAGAAAAATTATGGCCTAGTTTGCTAGTGCCAAGTAGCTGGATGCTTCCTCGCAGCTTTGGCAGTAAAAACAAAGAGTGAATTATGTATGTTACCATTCCATTTCAAAAATCTCCAAGGCCACCGAAAGAATGAAAGAGGAGATGAAATGTACCATTGATTAATATGCCCAGAACCTTCAATTACTGAAAGCATTGGCAGAGTCTCCTTTATCCCATACATGAGGCTACAAATAAATTATTAAATATATCAAATATCCATAATCCTAATTCACAGAGAAGAACATCATACTTCACTATACTCAAAAACAAGGATGTTTCCTTTTGTAACATTGACATTTCTAAGCCAACAATAGTTGACAGAGCACAACTATTGAATGAAAATATTTATCTTGAGAAATCCAAGATTCTGTAAGAAATCTTTTCTTTTGGTGCAAACATCTAGCAAGACCAAACCAATTCAGAGGTGATGAAATTAATCGTATGAATTATATTTTTTACTCTAATACAATATATTCTATTTATGTGATATATTCATAAATATACAGCTGAAACCATATCTAAAATTTTATTTATGTGAAACACAGATTATATGCATTCAGAAACTTCTCTTCAAATTTATATAAACATCTGTAGTTAAAAAAAGAAAAAAAATAGAAATGCTATTACTGGTATAACTGACAATCAAGTAAAAATATCTAATTCATTTATAGAATATTTATTTATATCCATCAATCTTAAATAGTTTTAGCAAATTCTAGATTGAGTCATTATATTAATGAACATGTCTAAACTTAACCAAGTTCATTAGCATTATTGTATTTTATAACTAGATGAGTTGTATAGATATATCACACAAAATATTTTCACAGCACCCAAAATCCTGATCTTAAAACCAAAATTGTCCCCTGGTTAACATTTATGTTTCTTAAAGTTTATGCCATTACAGGCTTTATTTTTATTTAGTTTTAATAATACAACATTCTTATCAGAAATTCAATTTTGACATATACACTTCTCTGATCAATCAGTTATATTCACTGGCACAAGCACTGATTTGCATTTACAGATATGAGATAGTAATTGTACACACACACAAACACACACACACACGAACAAATAAAGAGCAAATAAAAATGCCTACTTCTCATTTTGTTAAATTTTACTATTTTAAGTTCTAGCACTGAATTTTAGGAAGCATAAGAATATTCAATGTTTTATGAAACAGAAAATTAATTAGCTTGGAGATGTTACATCCATTTTTTTTCTTCAAAATCCTAATAGACGTGTAACTAAATTGCAATTGGAATTAAATGTATTTTTTACTGTAGTACTTTGGAGTAAAATGAAGCTACTGTGTTAATCAGTGCAAATCTAAAATTACGCAAGCAGCTTCAAGATGTTGCCACATTTTGTGTCATTCCAGGAGGGCTTAGATATTTAGGAGTAGTTATCACAAAAGATTAGCAACAATTGATAAAATATAATTATGACCTCCTTTTTCAAGATTAAAACAGACAACATGGCTACATCTTTATCAATACTTGGTAGAAGAGCTGCACTCAAATTATATTTTTTGTTTCAAAAACTCCCACTTCTGTTGCCTATTGTTTGGTTCTACATTTAACAAATGCATGTTATTTTCTTTTTATGGTGCAGTGGTTAGAATTCAGTATTGTAGGCTGATTCTGCCCACTGTCAGTAATTTGATCCTGACTGGCTCAGGTTGACTCCACCTTCCATCCTTTATAGTTGGTAAAATAAGGAGCCAGATTGTTGGGGACAATACACTGATTCTGTAAACTGCTTGGATCAGGGGTGTCAAACTCATGGGCTGCGATCCGGATGCACCACGCCCATCTGGTTTCAGCAAAGGGGGAAAAGTCACAATACATCACGTGACCACAACATGACACTGTGAGTTTGACACCCCTGGCTTGGAGAGTGCTGTAAAGCACTACGAAGCATTAAAAATAAGTCTAAGTGCTATTGCTTTTGCTATTTATATATCATTATTAAAAATCTAGGGTGAAGCAAATCATACAAAACAGGCAGTCCCTGCTTAATAGCCATTCATTCGATGACTATTCAAAGTTAAAATGATTCTAGTTAAGAATGTCCTTGAAATTACAGCCATTGCAGTGGCCCCATTGTCACTTGATCATAATTTGGGCAGTTGGCAGTCTGATCGCATTTACAGCTGCAAAATGAGTTTCAAGACTCTGAACCCCTCTATCTCCCCACTCATCTCTGATCCTTTGGATTCAGCACTTCGCCCTTGCTGCCCCCCATGCCACCTCCGCCAACTTCAGTTGATCTTCATTAACTTCCTCCTCGTACTGCTGCTGGCCCTTGGTAAGATCTTTGAAGTTTTGAAAAAATGAAAAAAAAATAACCCAACAATATTTCCCACTACTGATTCACTGTCTACCCTTTCTAAGAAAACACAATGATTCAACCTGAGCGGTTGATTCCGCTCATATAGCTAATTACGAGATCTATTAGTGCAAAAGAGTAGAAGACCAAAATACATCTTTGGATCAGTAGTAATTAAAGATGTGGAAAACAGCTTGAGTAAAATGCAGAACACATCAATAAAGCAATTCTAAATGAATAAACATCAAACTGATTATCTGCATCTGCTTACTATTTCTTAACTGTATAGCGATGTTTTCCTTTGTTTATACAAATGATGCTCTGTATAAAAATATAAACAAGGTTGTTTAAAATGTTCGCTTTTCCTTAGGAATGCAGGCACTATCACCTCTGCCTCAACATATATTACCTCAATTCTCTTCCTTTTGGTGTTGTTTGCTTTTCTTAATTCTATATTCTTTTAGTTTTTGTATTAACGTTTCTTTTCATTAAAAGGAAATAAAAACACATGCACCATTACAAAATATGGAAGTGAAGAACTGCAACTACAATAAGGAATAATCTTCTGCCTTTATTGATATGTTGAAGGGCTTCTGAATACTGAAGATTTTTATACAGTGATTGTGCTGTTGCACAATGGAACTGACATTCTTAAGCTTTGTTCTGGGCATCACCACCTATTCAGAAAGTATTAATTTTAGAATAGCCATTCAATATAGGACAGTGATGTACCAGCAGCTGGAAGAGACCAGCTGGCTGGTGTGCATGTGCATGGCAGTTAGCTGCTCTTCCACATTCCGTTGCATGCATGCGCACCAGAACCCGGAAGAGCAGCTGGCGACATCGTGCGTCCCCACAGAGAGGGCTCTGCGTGCCACTTCTGCCACATATGCCATAGATTAGCCATCACGGATATAGGAGATGCAGAACAAATAAAGTGCAGAACTGGTTTAACCCTTAGCAGTGTGGGTCAACACAATGGAGCTACTAGTCTCAATATAGAAATTTAAAAGTATAAATATTTCAAATCACACAGTATTATCTTCACACAATTCTATTCCACTATTCACAGAATGCATAAAAACTGCAAATATTACTAAGTATTTAAGTATTTAAGGGAAAGCTATTACTTTTGGGCAAGATCATGAGTCCAATCCCAAACTAGGTCAATTTGAAATAGGCTAGAGAAATTTGAAAGAAATAGGAATGGATATAAACATGAATCCTCCCAAACATTTATTAACCATTTCGACATTTAGTGTGCCACCGGGAGATAGGTAGTAAAAGCTGTTAAATTTGATACATTTCTCCCCAATATAAGTCTGTGAGTCACCGCTCTAGCTTCTAATCCCAATGCATAGTTTTATTAGCTTTCTTCAGTCTCAGGGCATTTAGACAGGGATGTTAAAATAATAGATTGCTATACAGTTCCAATGGCTGCTCTCTCTTTCTAGAACAACTAACAGCAACTTCAACTCCCAGCGTTCTTCAGCCAGGATGAGTTAAAGTCCATGCATTTGAATGTTGCTGTGGATGACAAACCCTGCTCTATAGTGTGCAATCTAACATTGTGATTCGATTTTAATTTAATTCCATTTTAAATTGTATTTCATTATGTTCCATTTTAAATGCTTTTATCAAATTTAGTAATAATTTGTTTCTGGAACTTTGCACTTTAATATGGCCCAAGGGCTAGTCAATAAAGACTCCATGTCAATGTCAATGTGATTAGATTTTGTATATTTATGGTTCCATATCATTTTATAGTAATTCCCCTTCCCCTCTAAACAAAACAAATAATTTGCATCCTTAAAATACAAGCTGATGTTTCTGTGATATGGTAAGATTCACCCAGGCTTGTCTACTTCACTCTATGTACTTTTCATTCTATTGTTCCAAACTTAATTAAAGTTATAACCAGTTGTAGATTTCAATAGAAGGCACAAAAGTTTTAATTTCTGAACTGAAATGTGGATTTATTTATAAAAAATGACTCTGCCCATTCTATTAACAAGTTCTGGTGACTTTTGATCCCCTTTCATTTTATCCCCATAACAAGTCTATGAAGTAAGCTGGGCTGAGAGAGAATGAGTGGAGTAAAGTCATTCAGTGAAGTTCCAAGGCTGAGGGCTGGACTTATTCCTCCATTTTCCTAGTCCTAATCCAACTCTTTAAGAATACAATAGATCCCTTAGCTCCATAAATCCAAACCACAGTGAAAGAAAAATAAGCCTGTTTTTAAAGTTCATCATCTTCAAAACTAATTGTGTATGTAGTGATCAGCAATGCTAGATTGGATGAGCTAAATGCTCTTAATGTCAGTCAGCTTCATATGCGATGAGTGTATGCCAGTTACATTCCTAACTTGACCAAGTTGTTATTAAAATACTGACATTTTAAAACATTTTCCTCTTTTTTGCCCCAAAGAAGAGCCATGTGAGGGATAGTCAAGCAGGATATAAGCCTTCTAATGGGAAATATGCATATTAAAAATAAATAAATAAATAAGAAGGTTGCATTTGATATAGCTGATATTACACTTTCTACACCAGGAACAGCCTTGTCATTATCAACATTTTGCCTTGTGAACAGCGCCTAGAACCAAAATTCTTCATCTGCTAGCAGTTCAGAGGCATTTCAGAATAGAAGAACCAAATGGCTGCAGCAAACCAATCCAGTTAATTCTACAGCTTCTAATTCCAGCTAGACTTAAACTCTTATCTCTGCACTCCAGGCCTGCCGATGCAGGCTATCACAGAACCACCAATTCCCAGTGAATATGCCAGTCCCTGACCCTAGTGAGATTAAATCCTTCCTGATAGCCCAAGTAAATGGCTCATAACTTGTGCCTGTCACTTTCACTAATGCCTTTGTACTGTGAAAGAGACTGGCAATGTTGTAAATCTCTATCACTTATGAACTCGCCCCCCCCTCCTTCTGTCACTCTCGGCACCTATCGGTGTTTTCGGTTGTTGGGGACAACATATAGATATGCAGGACCAGACTTGCACTGCCTGGAAAACATTATGCTAATCTATCAGTCGTTGTTTGCACAAAATGTATTCTCTTGTGTATTTGGAAGCTGTGATCCTTGGTCGTGGATCAGTATCAAGTGAAAGGGGTGTATAGACAACAATGATTGAACACCTCTTTGCAAATCAAGCCATGATAGGACACTCTCCTAAACAAAGAGATAAAATAAATTGAAATGGATTGATTGTGGCTTTTAAAAGGACATCACCAGTCATTTAATGTTGCAGTTGCCCAAAAACTGTCAAGTGTTTCTTTAAAGCAAACACATGAGAGAGCTCAGTCCTTAGAAGATGGTGAGCATCTGCTGAGAAATAACTATGGTAATCAAAACAAGAGACTGGTGTAATGCAGGGCAAGATGGGGAATTTTTTTTAGCAGGAACATGGCTTTTATTCCAGTTCAGATCCAAGAAAACAAAGCCAAAAAAAATAAAATAAGAAAAGGTATAACATGGATGCTATTGTTGGAGGAAGTGTACATGAAGAAAAAATTGTGGAAGAGACAGCTTTCGCAAATGCCCTTTCCAGCCATCTTTATCAGCATCACTTAGAAGTGATTCTGATAAGTTTGTCTACCCAAGTAGTTACCAGTGAAGTGGAAAAAGGAGACAGAAGCAGTAAATGCATATAGAGTAACATCACCTAATGCCAACTGAAGAGCTTATTACTCAATAACTCACATTACTTCGTACCCAAGCTTCCAATGAAAATACATTATGGGAGACATGAAAAGCTTCCTCTACACTGTAGAGGGTGTGTACAGGTGCATCAACTGCCTTACGGTGCAACTATCAAGTCTTTGCCAATTCTAAAAGTAAAATATGGAAATATACCAGGAAGAATACAACATTTAACTCCACATTTGTTCATTTTTCTATATTCTCTGTGCATGTTCTCTCTGCCTCTGCCTCTGCCTCCCTCCCTCCCTCCCTCCCTCCCTCTCTCTCTCTCTCTCTCTCTCTCTCTCTCTCTCTCGCACACACACAGACACATACTCACACTCCTGTAGGAAAACTTTGGAACTGGAATTGAATTTAATCAATATAATGTCCTTGTTACTGCGTTGTAAAAAAGGATAATTAATTTTGATATTTATCATTGTTTGCCCCTCTGACATGAAATGTTATTAAAAAGCTTTCTAATGTCTGTAGGTATATAATACCTATGGACATTGTTTCGAACTATGAAAAGACTGAAGAACACATGAGGTCTGAAAAACCTCTGAGACAAAGACAAAAAGCTGATTTAAAGTGACCATCATCATACATGGATAATTGAATATAATAAAGTGTAATAAGATATGGACTGAGAATCAGACATTTGAGAGTAAGATGTATTGCGAAAAAAAATTCCCAACTGGTTTAATCATTTTGACTTTTCAGCATATCATATAAATCCTGGTAAGAACATTAGTTTACTGGGGTATTTGTTATGGTGTCAAATTTCATTTGCAAAGCACTCCATAATAAATTAACTTATTCTGTAAATTAATTCTGTACATTTTGTAATGCTGCTGCTTTTGTTTCATAAGCAGGATCTGTCTTCATTCTTACTTTGAAGAAGGATAGAAGGAGGAAGAAACATTCATTGCATGTTTATATTTATTGCAGAGATTATAATAGATTTGTTTTATTTAATCTCTCATTTAATTTCCTCCAATTCTCCATTATAAAGAAGAATTGTTCAGCAATTCAAACAAACTGTAATGGAGACTAACAATTATATGTGTTTTTCAGAGAAGAGTGAAGAATCAAGAATCTATGTATATAAAAACATGTTTGTATGTATGTATATATATTCCAGCATAACTCTGGAACGCCTTGAGCAATTTCAACCAAACTTGGTACACAGATGACTTACCCTCTGGAGAAAAATGCTGTAGGGGTAAGACACCCTTAACACCTCTTGGGGTGTTTGTTCTGTTAATATACAGCCTGTTGTGCCGTACTGCCATATTGGCTTCTACTCCACTGCAGTTGCCACGTACTCCACAAGGGGGCTCCCTCTGGTAAGAGGGGGGAAATCCAACATTATAAATTACATTTAGTCTGGACATTTCCTCCCTATAAATAAGTATTCGGGCAACACCAGGTTATCAGCTAGTCTATTTATAAAAAACATTGAGCAAATTATGGTCTCAATCTGGCCTTGAGCTGATTTTGATTAAGGCAGTAGTCTCCAACCTTGGCAACTTTAAGACTTGTGGACTTCAACTCCCAGAGTTCCTCAGCCAGCTTTGCTAGTTGAACATTAGAGCTTTGCTGGCTGAGGAACTCCGGGAGTTGAAGTCCACAAGTCTTAAAGTTGCCAAGGTTGGAGACCACTGGATTAAGGCATACTTCTCGCTCAATATTACAGCCTGCACCGTATCTTCTGTGGCAAAAAGAAATTTGGTCTTGACAAAGAAAGGCCCCCAAAAGTTTGTGACAAAATGAGAAAATTCAGTAATTATCATAACATGATCATGTCAATGCATTGCATGACTGTCACTAAAGTCACATTGCCTTCATGAATATAGCTATTTTAAATTTAAAATGAGAAAGCTCAAGAAACACCCAAAATTTACAATTCAGCTTGTTCTAAGCTTTCATTAGAGAAGTTCAGATAATTATCCAACAGATATGTCCTCTTCTTTAAAAAAATGGAAACCAGAGGGATATTAGAACAACATTCTAGAACAGAAAATGTTGTGACTGTTTTGACAGCTAGGTAGTTACTGTTGAACTGTAGTAACAATTAGAATGTGGGCTTGGAGTATTGTAGTGTCGTGTCATCCTGCATTCATTCAGAAAAACAGAACCACTGTTAAGAGCAAGTGAACAGGTAGAGATTCAAATGGCTGCAGACTTCTCTAATGAAAGGTTGGATTGCCTCTAAAGATTACCCTTTGGCTGAATTTAGAGTTTGAATGCCTTATTTGTCAATTATTTCTTCCCCTTGTCTTCTGTCATTTCTATCTATCTTATATGATCAGGCCCAATTGACATGCTTCAGTTTCCATCCATTAAAGAGATGTCCTGAGGGAATCTAGAAAGTGGTCTTTCTCACCTGACTTCTAGAATATCATGGTCAGGGTTTGAAACTCATTCTGACCTTGTTGCAAAGAGCTCTTGAAATCTGGCTTTCATTCAGGTATTGATCTTGAAGGCTATATTGGGCCCTTATATCTTATTTGGCATTTTCTAGAGTTTGTGAGGTTCCCTCCCGCCCACGAATACCTGTTCATTTCTATTTGCAAAGAGTATGACACCCAAGTTGCAACAGACACAATCAATTTTATAAATAAATTAACAAATATATCCAATTTGGGTTTTGTCCTTCATTATAACCTCAAATGTTTGCTTTCATATAAGTACATACCAATTTGTTATTATTTTGTGTTGGATAAAGCATATGTATTAGGTACTGTGTTATGGCGAGAGTAGTTTGAGAGAGAAAATTTTGGCATTTTCAGAAGAGGTATCAATTAATTGTATAAATGGATTGTTTTACTTCCAGGTCATTAACTTTAATTACCAGTTTTCTGTATTTGTGAACAACAAAGCAAAAATAGACTAACAAAATATTTTTTTTTTAAAAAACTGAAAGAGGAAATGAGAGTTCCTTATAAATGTATTAAGGAGATTGAGGTTTTATTATTGAGAAACCAAAACAATCTATTTAAGAGAGGTTTGAAGCACTTATTAAAAACTCATTTTTCAAACAAGCATTTAAACCACAAGGTTTAAGATATTAGAAAATGTTTGCACAAGGTGGAATGCACAATAATATACAGTATGCAGTCTGTATTTATATGTTTGAATATTTTGTTATACTCCCTTCCCCCTCTCTCTTTTGCTATCTATATTTGTAGGTGTATGTACAGAATTGAATAAAAGTATTAATGATTTTTCAATTAAATTTGATATCTCAAATTGTGGCTTTTTGGAACGCGAAAGAAACACCATTTTTACAAGCAACCTCCCTCCCTCCCTCACATATATACATACATACATACATACATACATACATACATACATACATACATACATACAGGTAAAGCTTTCCCTTGCACATATGTGCTAGTTGTTCTCGACTCCAGGGGGTGGTTCTCATCTCCATTTCAAAGCCGAAGAGCCAGTGCTGTCCAAAGACATCTCTGTGATAATGTGGCTGGCATGACTAAACGCTGAAGGTGCATAGAAAGCTGTTACCTTCCCACCAAAGGTGGTTCATATTATTCTTCTTGCATTTTTTATGTGCTTTCGAACTGCTAGTTTGGCAGAAGCTGGCACAAGTAACAGGAGCTCACTCCATTATGTGGCACTATTCAAACTGCCAATCTTTTGATCAACAAACTCAGTGTCTTAGCCACTGAGCAACCGCGACTCCCTTCCAATTCTAAAGACTCTTAAAAGTAGGCATTGACAGCTCTACTGTATAGTGTATCAGTATATTCTTTCCACCTTCCCTTAATTTCTTTTCAATGTCCATTGGCATCCTTTAGTATACCAATTAGAGATTTGAACAACCTTCTTGATTTTTTCAAAGGTTTTGCTTGTTTTTACATGTCTGTTTCCATCTTTAGTGTCTTTACAGGTATGTAATAAGCTGTCTTGTCTCTTTTGACAGCTCTCTGAAACTCTTTTGTTAAGTTCCATTCTCAGATTTTTGTCTTCCTTGGATTTCATTCTCTTCTTTTCTTGGCAATTTTCATTGTTCTGACATCCAGTTTACTTTCTTCTCTTTCTTAATTTTTGACAGTCTCTTTTCATATCCATCTTTAATGACTGTTTTAACTTCAAAGGCACATGGAATGCTGTTACCTTCCCACCAAAGGTATTCCCTATTTTTCTACTTGCATTTTTACATGCTTTTGAACTGCTATGTTGGCAGAAGCTGGGACAAGTAGGGAGTTCACTCCCTTACATGTTGTTAGGGATTTGAACCCCTGAACTGCTGACCTTCTGATCGACAAGCTCAGTGTCTTAGCCATTGAGTCATCGCGTACATACATACATACATACATACATACATACATGCATACATACATACATCAGGGGATACACTACATTTAGTTACAAGAGACTACATGAATTACTTTTGTTCATGCTTAATCTCTGGTCAATGCTACTGGCATCAGGTAGAAATCACCTCAAACTTCATCTTAACCATCTTCCCTGTGCTGTATTGAGGTCACTGTTGTAATAATGCTTCCAACTTTCTTCTTCAAAACTTAGTTTGAGGTAGATTGTTTTGGTAATACCGTGTAAGACTAAGAACAAAACATAAATGAACTGACAAGTGTACAGTTAGGGAGCAAATGCAAATCAGCTAGGATGCTGGAAAGAGTAGGCTTAATCAAAACATCTTCCTCTGAAAATACAGGAAAAAGAAAATGAAAGCAATTTGTTTGATTGACTTCTACTTTGGAAAAAAATACTATAAGCCATGAAGTTTTTTGTTTGTTGATTGGTCTAAGAAAAAAAAAAGATCAGAAACTTCAGATTCAAAGGACTGTTTTCGCCTCAATGAAAAGGTTAGACAATGCTCCAAAATCAGTCTTACAAAACAAAGCAGCATTTCCATTTTGGCAATTCTCCACAACAGCACTGACCCCACCCCCCCATTCAGTTTTTAATTGCTGTCTTATATTCCAGTTAGACAGCATCTTCTAGATTAGACAGCACAGTTGGACTTTGCCCACCAATGGCTTCTCTTGGTAGATCAGATGTCTAGCTTTGTGAGAAGCCTCAATTTTCTTTTCATTAACTTTGCTTCTGATACGGAATAACAGGGAGGAGAAATTGCTTTGTCTCAGACAATAGTCAGAACCTGGCAGCTCAGCCTGAATTTTATTTTCTAGCTTGTCAGGTTTCATGGCACCAGAGGAAAGAAGTTAGCTTAATTTGTGAAAGAGTAAAATAACAGGCAGACATTTTCAGCAGAAAGATAACACGTCTACTTTATTCCTGAAGAAAGTTAAAACTTACCAATTGCTTTATTTGATATGTTGAAATATACCTAACAATATTTTCCATTGTATAAATGTCTCATTTTCCTGCTTTATAGTTCAGTGGACCATCATATCTGCAAATGCAGCCCTTGGCATTCTTATAAAGCAAGTGTTATGCTTATAAAGCAAGTTATCAGGTAGGACTAAGATAACACTACTCTCTTGATTTCTGATTTTCCAAAACTATCCAAAAATCTTTCCCCAAACCAAAAATTCTAAGCAACTTGGAAACGTTGCTTATCTGCTTCTAAGCCAAAGAGCCAGCGCCGTCCGAAGATGTCTCCATGGTCATGTGGCTGGTATGACTAAATGTTGAAGGCGCCCGGAACGCTGTTACCTTCCCACCAAAGGTGGTCCCTATTTTTCTACTTGCCTTTTTATGTGCTTTCTAACTGCTAGGTTGGCAGAAGCTGGGACAAGTAACGGGAGCACACTCTGTTGCATGGCACTAGGGATTCGAACCAGTGAACTGTCGACCTTCTGATCGACAAGCTCAGCATCTTAACCACTTGATCCACCGAGTCCCATCTTTTAAGGGCTAATACCTTCTTCAATGTTTATTCCCCAGCCTCTTTACTCACTTGCAATTCCTTCCTCTCTAATGAATACAAATTCAAATACCATATAGATAATGTATCCATTATCCTCTTTTCCAATTGCCCCTGCTATTCTTTCCCTGTTGAGATTGTCAGAGTTGAGAAAAGGGGCTTATGGAGGAAAGCAACTCTATGATTATAATCACTTACCTCAGAGTGTCCAACCTTGGAACTTTAAAACTTGAGGACTTCAACTTCCACTATTCTCCAGTCCGTCTCTTATAGTTTCTAAGGTTGTACATCCCTGACCTACCTCCAAGTCCTGACAACTGGGACTTTGGATGAGAGGGGAAGATTCCATTTTTGCAACACTGAAATTTTCCTCCCACTCACCAGCTAATGGCTATTATGTTCCACAAAATCTTAGGAAGGATTTTAGGCATTAATTTAATATTGCACACAACAGTCTTTTTATTTATGCTTGGAGAATCATATAATTTATCTAAGTAAAATAAAACAATGTTAAACCATAAACCTGAAATGAAACATGAGAAGTATCTGTTAAATCACAGATGAATATATATCTTAATAGAAATAATATCTTCTTATTCAAAGTTCTGGCTACCATAAAAATCAGGAACTTTAAGTATTATGGATAACATTTTGAATTCATTTTATAGACTAATTCTAAATCAGGTGTGTTAAAACTCGCGGGCTGCGGGCCGGATGCCTCACATGCTGCTCCTGCCTAGTTTAGCAAAGGGGGAAAAATCCTGATACATCATGTGACACCACCATGACAACAAGAGTTTGACACCGCTGTTCTAGATCATTGATTCTGATTGCATTTCCTTCATAATGTAAAATACTATGAAGTATATTGAGCAAGATATGAATGATTCATGGCATATTTCATTTAAATAGAAATATTTCCTTTCTTAATAATGTTATGATTTTTTGGAATCCTTAAATTCAAAGATAAAAATAACAATTTTATTTATCCAGGCATTTTCATGTTGTATTCAATTTATTTGTACCCTTGAGTTTTATGGTTTAAAAACCCAAATAATGCCTTCAGTAATGACAGTTCTCAATGGAACTGTATGCAGAAATAAATTCAGTTTCCAATTTATGAAAATTCCAAGCCATGCAAAGAAATAAATCCCATGAGTTCCTTTCTGGAATGACAAACCTGAGTTACTGTGCTACTATGATAACTTGAAATGGTTGAAAAAGAACTGAGATCAGATGACCTTGCAGTTTGGCAGGCAGAGGTAATAATTAAAAAAATACCCAGCAGATCTAATTTATTGCAATAAATTTAATAACAAAGTGGCCTTTGTGTCATGTAAGGCTTACTTTAAAAAAAAAGCATTTAAATAAGCACTTTGAACTTTCCCAAATAAGGAAAGAATAGAATACAGATACTATGTTTGCATCCTGTATGAAAATCCTATCAGGAATTAGATTATATAGAATTATTTACCAGGAAATTTCTCCTAACATTCACCAAAACTGTTAGAAGAAATACCTCCAAGTAGGTACATGTATTAATGTCAATTTTCCACTATGGCCAATTTTGTGAATTCATTCTATCTGGTTTCTCCACTAAGTCCTGACATTTTTTCCCCCCAAACTGTCACAGGAATTCTGGCTGAGAAATTCTGAGAGTTGAAGTCTACCACTTAAAGTTGCCAAGGTTGAGAAACACAGCAGTAAAGTACTGTTTTGAAAAATATTTAACTACAACATGTTAGTTTCTGGGCTCAGCTTGTCCTTAACTATACCTGATCGGTTATCAATAATATTTGGGACTGGGAACTCTGTTGCTAAGCCATATGGTCATTAGGTGTGATATCATGCGACCATGATGACTTCTGACAGCGGTCCAGTGGTGGTTTCTGGATCCCATTCCAACCGGTACGGTTGGAACGGGCCCGGCAGTGTCCACATGGATGCGCGCAGCATGCACACAGCTTGTGCATGTGTCTCACCGCCTCAGTGATGCTCCAGCTACTCAGCAGAGCGTTGCACAGGCACTGTATGTTCCATGCACGTGCGCGGAAGCCCCGAAGACTTAAAAGACCGGTAAGGAGCTCGGGTGGGCAGGTGGACCCTCTGGAGCACTATACCGTAACAGTATCCGGTGCTCCGGGCAGGCTCCGGTATGCCTGTACCAGGGCATAGTAACTGTAACCCACCACTGCTGCGGTCAAGTGATAACCAATGGCTTCCCCATTGACTGTGCTTGTCAGAACCTTCAGTGAAGGTTCCATGTGGCAATCATGTGACCACAGTATGCTGCAACATCATACTTATGAGCCAGTTGCCAAGTACCTGAACTGTGATCATGTGACTCTGGAGATACTGCAATGAACTGTCATAAGCCCCCCAATCCATTCAACACTATTGTAACTTTGAATGGTAAAACTGAACAAGTGGATATTACCAATATAATTTGTATGTATGAATTTGAGATTGGTTAGGTAGATCTTGCTTAAAAACCTGCAGATCTGGACTGCAGATCTGCAGGTTAAAGCAAGGCCCCATTGTAATAGAATATACCTTCTGAACAGTGATGGGTTCCGGATCCCGTCGCAACCAGTACACTGTAACGGAACCGGGTGTCCACCACGGGCACATGCACTGCAGACACCCACTGCCCTGCGACACTCCAGCTGCTCAGCAGAGGTCGCACAGGTGCAAATGGCCCGGTTAGCTCAAATAGAGATAAGGAATGAGGGCAGGCAGGTGGGCCCTCCAAAGAACTGTACTGGTACAGTGGCCACTGCTCCCAGCTGCTCCCAGTATGCCCATACCGGGGCGTACCAGCCGGAACCCACCAGTGCTTCTGAACAAGAAATGAATGATGTTTTGTCCATTTTAGGGCAGTCCTTAGAATTAACTTGGGAATATGAACCTTAACATTAGTCAGTTAAACACAAGGAAAGCATTCTTCATTACTTTTCTTTAGTATAACCTAAATAAGAGCACCTCTCTATATTTTTATTCATATTTTTCCCTATTTCCCCTTTCCTGTAAAACTTTATTTCTCAATCTTCTTTTTTCAATCAATTCCTCTTCACATTGAGGAATCTAATTGTCCTGGTGCCCCAAACAGACATATCTTAAACTTCAGTATAATGCGTATTCAACTGAGAGTAAATTTCATTTAATCCAGGGTGGTTTACTACCAATAAAGTAGACATACACAATCTTGACCAAATGGCTTTAAAAATGGAGAGAGAGGCAATGATCATAAATAACTGCTTAATCATTAACATATTATAGATATGATTGTCTCTTTTTTTTCTTTTAATGGCCCTGTAATCCCTTAAATCATGGTAGAGTAGAGGCGACTGAATGCAACTGAGCATTTACTGGCCAGATGTCATTTCTGATGCCTACATGTACTTTGCAGCAGATAATTGTTTTTTCTTGGAGACAGAAAAAACTGAGTGCGAAATATCTATCAATATCTTAGATTGAACTCTCAACCTTCTGGGTGGGAGATCTTCACCACTTAAGACTACCATGCCACTCAGTATGAGTCTATTTATGAACCTGGAAAAAAATATGGTTATCATATATACTGTAGTTCAGTGGAAGAAGGTCACATTTTCACTTCTGACATTTCTAACTAGAAAGAGAAACATAAATATAATTTGAAATTCTGGAAAACTATTATCCAGAACTACAAATACTATAGGGCTAGGTGGACTCGTAGTTCAACACAATATTTTTTCAAACTTGGCAACTTTAAAATATGTGAACTAAGGCCAGCAATGCAACAGTGATTGGGGAATTCTGGGAGTTGAAGTCCACATATTTGAAAATTACCAGGTTTGAAAAACATTGGTCTAGTAGAAAAGAGAGGGTGAACACTTGAGAGAAAGAAAACATATAAGATAACCAGGAAAAATAATGACAAATAGAAATTGAGAAAGAAATAACTTCATTCACCAAATCCAAATCAACTTTAAAGGAATTCTCCTATCTCTGCTTCCAATGTGAATGATAATTGCATAATCCATGTCACCACATTTTTAGCAGCCAATTTGCTACTCAATTTCCATTCCCTAGATGTCCACCCATACATTTCTTTATAGTTCACTGGAGTGCCAATTAAACATCTTTGTGTGTTCTTTAAAAGAGAGCCAGTTCTAAGTGTTCCCACTGAGATTCCACAGTTTGCTAATGCAGGTGGGGTGCAGCGAGTGCAATTTAGCATTGTGCCAGAAATAGGTTTACCAAGTTGGCTAAGGTTTATTCACTCATACACACTGTTCTTGTACACAAGGCAATTACATTTCCTCTGGGCACGTATCTTCAGTCAACCCTACAGACTGTCGGCAGCTATAAAAATTTCACAGTACAAAAACATGGGCTTGGCACATTAATGATGTCTACTTTGGTACCAAGCCCTGGTCGGTACAAATGTAAGATCATCAAGAATTTCCAGATACGACTCTTGGCAAAGCAGATATTGCTGTTCATTTGTTTCTAAAGATAAAGACACCATCCAGAAAAAAGCAAAGGAAGAAAGACTACTTGTTCCCTATGGATCTTAGTTGGAGAGTTTCTTTTTCTAAAAGAAAAAATATAAATAAGTTGCATTTTAATAAAATTTGTTATCACAACACATAATTAAATAAACATAGAGAGAGGGGGGGGATTGTAGAATGAGTTGAAAGGAGTTATTTAGGCCACTTTATCCAGCTCCTATTCCATGTAAATATCCAAATTATAGCATCCTTAGCAGACATTTATCTACCCTTTGCTTGAACATATCCATCTTCCGGAAGAGTACTCTACTGTTGAACTGCTGTTACCATTAAGATGCTTTAAAAAAATCAGCCATGATCTGTTTTCCTAAATACCTGATAAGTGGGTGGTAAATCAGTACTTTTGCTGACTGACAAGGGACCTGTTTCCCAGGTTTCAATCACTTCCCTGGCTATCTTTGTACCTGCAATGCCAACAATCAGTAACTGTGAAATTGAATGTATGTCAATTATAATAATCATAATTATGTGTCTCACACTCTGGATTGGTAGAGATGTATGACAGCCATTCATGTGCTAGGATACATAATTTTATTTCAAGACTGAAGATTTAATTATTTATGTATGTGTGTGCCTTCTAATCATTGTCGATTCCTGGTAACTGCTTGAACAAGTCCCTGAAGTTTATTTGGCAAGATTTTCAGAAGTAGTTTGCCCTTTACTCTCTCCCAGAACTGGGTTTAGAGAGAATGATTGGTCCAAGGTCACCCAGCTAAAATGTGTCTAAGACAGAACTAGAAGTCATGGTCTTCTGGTTTCTAGCTGGTACTTTAACCATTACACCAAACTAACTCTCGTATAGTTATTTATTTTGATGTATATCCCATGTTTCTGTTTATTCCAACATTCTTCAGTATATCCAGTTCCATCAATCTGCCTGTAGGTTTCAAGTCACTTTTAGAATGTCCAGTTGTCTGTCTTAATGCTGATGCTTAGATTTTCTACGCAGTATTTGATCAATAATGTATAGCAGGGGTGGTATTCACTTACTTTCCCTACTGGTTCTCAAACGTGAGTGTACGGACCATCTCCACGCATACGATCAGCCTTCTGTGCATGTGTTTTGGGTGAAAAAGGCCTAAATGGGATGCCATAGATCCGGGGTGAGTGGGCGGTACCATCCACGATTTCTGCTACCAGTTTGAGTGAACCGGTCAGAACCGACAGAATACCACCTCTGATGTATAGAGGGGAACTATGATTCTTCATGATTTATCAACTATTATTTTGATGAAAGCCTTTTAAAAGTTGTATCACCCTACTGGCTTATACAACGCTTATAATGGTCTACATTTCTAAAATCCATTTTTTTCCCCTCTACAAGTTACAGAGGGTCTCCCTCATTTTCTATTTGGACATTTGATTTCATTTTTCTGAGTAATGAAGTGTGCATTTATCTTGATTGAAAACAAAGTAATTAATTTGTTTTTAATTTTGTTTTTATTACTGCATTTTGCAGGCCACTCAGAGTTGTAACAAATTGGAGTGGCATATAAATCCCATAAATAAATAAATAGTTCTAAAACTTAGGGGGGTGGAATATAATACACTTAAAATCAGTTTTTTAAAAAAGTTAAAAATCACAAACTTTTTAAAAGCAGATTATTATGATTTTTATGATTTCATTGTCTCTTCTAATAAAAATAAAATATGAATAATTATTTAACTGGCTTTTAATCACATTACAATAAAGTAGCATATATTAATAATCCTATGAATTTGTAATTCCATAGTCTTTCTAGTTAATTTAATCCTGATCAATGATAATCTAGAATTCAATTCCACTCTCATTCTACTTCCCACCTTCCTCAAATAATCCGCCTTCTGGGCTATTTTGTCCTCTCCTCGTGTCTAAGTTTCCTTTTAGAGTTTTTTTGAATTTTTGAAAAAATATGTATATGGTTGGTGCAATCATCACTGATACCACTATTCAAAATAAAGAATGTGCCCCAGACATCTTAGATCCTGTTTGTTTATTATCTGAAGGGCAAACTATCTTGCAAATCGTGTTGTATTTGTTTCTGCACATTTCAAAATAATTTGCAAAATCCTCCCAAACCAGAACAATGAATAACAAAATAATTCACAGTAAAATCATTTTGCAATGCAAAAATAAAATTTTAAGGCATATAAAATAGTCTCTGGGTAGTTCTAGACAACTACTAAGAAAAATAATGCCCCTAGTACTGTGATGGCGAAATTATGGCATGCGTGCCACAGTTGGCACGTAGAGCCTTCTCTGCGGGAACGCCAGCCATCGCCCCAGCCCAGCTCCACCACACATGCATGTGTGCCTCCCTCTGCCCAGCTGCATGCGTGGAGGGGGCTAGCATTGCATTTTGGGGGTTCGCCGGTGCTTTCACTTTGGGCGCTCGGCACCAAAAAGGTTTGCCATCACTGCCATACTATTACTTTTGCTATTACTGTGCCATACTGAAGTTCTGGAAAACAACTGTGAAAAAGTACAATACTACAGCACCAGATAGTCCAGGACAGTATTTTTCAAACTTTACAACTTTAAGATATATGGACTACAACTCCAAGAATTCCCCAGCCAACAATGCAATGGTGACTGGGAAATTTTGGGAGTTGAAGTCCACATATAGTATATGAAATTTACCAGTTTAAAAACACTGGTCTATAGTAATATAGCACAGCAATATCCACTTTGTCCAATTCTTGATGACTTGAAATCTGTACCAAGCAGGGCTAATTTTATTCTCAGATACGGCAGAACAGAGAACAGAATGTCTTTGATGCTGACCATCAAACTCTGGTCTTATTCAGTACAAATATTTCAAATTTGGACTCAGAAACTAATTGGCAGTCAGAATAGTTCCACACATTTAATACAATATTCACTCACTATATCCAAAGATCCAACAGTAAACAGCCTGGTCAAAGAATCTCTAAGACTACCCCCACCAACACTGACCGGGCAAACCACCAGAATATAAACTGACAGCAAACAGTACTCTTACTAGCACTGATGATGTTACCTAGCTGGGGTAATGAAATGTCTGCAAGAAAACAATGAAGTTCAGAGAACATCAAGGACGCCTCATTTCAACCCTGAGTTACAAATATTCTCCTTTATTGGTACTCACTATATCATATCTGTAATATAATTAGAAATAAGAATTCAAGAAGGATTTGGGGGCATTTTCAAATAATTTTCTACAAAATAGAAAGACCTTAGAGAACAGAGAGAATGGCCTTAAAAGACAGGAGGAAGAGGTGCTACTAACAGAATGACCAGGGAAAGGAGTTTGAGTCCTTTCCAACAAACTTACTTGAGAAAATGTATTAAACAAGCCCCTCCCAAATTTACAGTGAGTGAGTGAGTGAGTGAGTGAGAGAGAGAGAGAGAGAGAGAGAGAGAGAGAGAGAGAGAGAGAGAGAGAGAGAGAAGCAAGTTCATACTTTCAAAATTCTAAAATTATAGAATTATACACCATTATATGGTGGCCTTTCAGCTCCGGCGGTCCTTGGAGGAAACCGATTATCTAGATCCCTTCCAGTCGGGATTTAGGCCTGGCTACAGCACGGAAACCGCTTTGGTCGCATTGATCGATGATCTCTGGAGAGCCAGGGATGGAGGTTATGCCTCCGTCCTAGTGCTCCTTGACCTCTCAGCGGCTTTCGATACCATCGACCATGGTATCCTTCTGCGACGACTGCGGAAGGTGGGGGTGGGAGGCACTGTTCTACGGTGGTTCTCCTCTTACCTCTCGGACAGGTCGCAGTCGGTGTTGGTCGGAGGGCAGAGATCGACTCCTAGGCCCCTGAATTATGGGGTGCCGCAGGGTTCGGTCCTGTCCCCCCTCCTGTTTAATATCTACATGAAGCTGCTGGGTGAGATCATTCGACGGCACGGGATAAAATACTATCAGTATGCGGACGATACGCAGCTGTATCTGTCCACCGCGTGCCAACTCAGTGAAGCGGTTGACGTGATGTGCCAGTGCCTCAAGGCTGTTAGGGACTGGATGGGGGTTAACAAGCTTGTACTCAATCTGGATAAGACCGAGTGGCTGGTGTGTTTCCCTCCTACTAATTGGCCAAGTTTTCCATCTCTCAGGCTGGGGGGGTCAAACAGTACGCCCCTCAGACAGGGTTCACAATTTGGGAGTCCTCCTGGACCCACAGCTGACTTTTGAACACCACTTGTCGGCTGTGACCAGGGGGGCATTTGCCCAGGTTCGCCTGGTGCACCAGTTGCGTCCCTACCTGAACCGGGAGGCCCTCACAACAGTCACTCGTGCCCTTGTGACCTCTAGACTGGACTACTGCAACGTGCTCTACATGGGGCAGCCCTTGAAGAGCATTCGGAGACTTCAGCTTGTCCAGAATGCAGCCGCGCAAGTGATCGTGGGTGCACCTCGGTTCACCCACGTAACACCTATCCTCCGCAAGCTGCACTGGCTGCCTATTGGTTTCCGGATATGCTTCAAGGCGCTAGTCATCACTTATAAAGCCCTTCATGGTATTGGACCTGG